>NC_034193.2:44394904-44694904 GCF_002021735.2 Oncorhynchus kisutch
ATAAGGTTCAAAGAATGACTTGATTTCTCACTCAACACACCCTGTGCTGGTGAAATCTACACCAGCGCTTTCACTTGGTGGGTGCATGTCTCTAGTCTGTTCTACTCTAGCGTTTATAATATTAACAATAATTAGCCTGAAATGCAAGTCATTTATTCCTTGAAAAGTAGTCCCCAAAAGACCGAATGCAGATGCTTGGGGCAGAATACTCCACTTTTTTATAGTCAGCCTAATACCCTCTTCCATAATAAAATGTTTGAGATCTTTCGCTCTCATCTTTTGGAGTAAAGCCACCCAAGGGACACCCATTTCTGACTACAACATTCTAACGGCTGTAGCATGCCTTCACTAGCAAAAGAATACATCTGAAGGACAAATAACCTGCGTTGTATAGGCTACAAAGAACTGGCTGAGGATGATCCCTCCCTCCCTCCTACTACGGTCCTTATTGTGGCATTCAGCAGTTTTGTACGGCAGAAAGCACGCCACAGCCAAGCCGGTGTAAAAACAAAGACTTAATCTGACAACAACACAAAGGCATATTAGCTTACCATTCATTCACAGTTCACCTTAGCATGGATTGCCATACATTGGAGATCAGGATTCCATAGAACAGACAGAACAGTTGAAACTGGAGCAGCAGCACGGCCAGGTGGACTGGGAACAGCAAGGAGTGATCATGCTAGGTAGTCCTGAGGCATGGTCCTAGGGCTCAGTTCCTCCGAGAGAGCGAAAGAAAGAGAGAATTATAGGGAGCACACTTAAATTCACACAGGACACCGGATAAGACAGGAGAAGAACTCCAGATATAACAAACTGACCCTAGATCCCGACACAAACTACTGCAGCATAAATACTGGAGGCTGAGACAGGAGTGGTCAGGAGACACTGTGGCCCCATCCGATGATACCCCGGACAGGGCCAAACAGGAAGGATATACCCCACCCACTTTGCCAAAGCACAGCCCCCACACCACAAGAGGGATATCTTCAACCACCAACTTACCATCCTGAGACGAGGCTGAGTATAGCCCACAAAGATCTCCGCCCCTGGCACAACCCAAGGGGGGGCGACAACCCACAGGAAGATCACATCAGTGACTCAACCCACTCAAGTGACGCACTCCTCCAAGGGACGGCACTCTATAGTGCTTTAGAGATTTATTCCCTCTAAAAAAATATAAAATGAGGGAATTATTCAAATGTATCTCTTATTATGTCAATTGCAATTAGGTTAGGGCATTATTATAGCCTATACTGGCTATAATGACTGGCACAGTGAACATACTCATAACAATGATACTGTAGTAGACAGACAGCATTGACCTTAAGAAACTATAGCATGCAGGTTGGTCTGAGAAAACAGAAACCTCAAGCACAGAAAAATCAAAATAGCTGCAAGTTGTGTTTATGAATTAAATGGGGTGTAATAAAATGAGTTGTGAGTAGGGGGGGTTGTCTCCCTCCCTCTTCTGTTGGCTTTGAGACTTTATTTATAAAGTGGGTTGGGGAGTTGGCAGCAGGGGTTTCCCAAACTCGTCTTCTGCACAGTTACTTTGCATTTTTTTTTTGCAGGGGAAGCAAAATAGTTTTGCCAGGGCGGCTGTGATCCGCGGGAGGAGAGCCTGTTTTTTCTTAGGCTCATCTGCAGCCCACAGTACCTGAACAGGTGACAGAGAACAAGGCATAAAATCATGGTCGTGTTCATTAGGGTACACAGTAGTCAAAATATTTTGAACAGAAAACAAAAACAAGCATTT
Source organism: Oncorhynchus kisutch (assembly GCF_002021735.2). Classification (NCBI taxonomy): domain Eukaryota; kingdom Metazoa; phylum Chordata; class Actinopteri; order Salmoniformes; family Salmonidae; genus Oncorhynchus; species Oncorhynchus kisutch. The sequence continues at coordinate 44,396,664 of NC_034193.2, forward strand.
GTTATTGCAAGTTCAAGAAAGTTCCTCCCTGTTTTAGTCCGCTGTCTTCCATTTAGTGGCTAATGAATAAGACCCTGATAACTTTATCATAGTCTCCCGTCCTTACATTACAATAGTGTGCTGAAGACAGATGCACATGTTGACTGACAGAAATGAGGACTTACTATCATTGCCAAGAGGGAGACACCTTGTTCTTCTTCTGGTTCTTGTTATTTCCTCGCTTCTTCTTTCCTGACTTCCTCACTTCTTTCTTCATAGCCTCTTCCTTCTTAGTAGAGAGAGAAACAGACATGAGTCGATGCCTCACAATCAAACAGCCCAAATAACTAAACGATCTACTGGTTCTTGGCCGTCTCACCTGTGTGGAGGTGATGTCCTCGAGGTCTGTGGAGAGGGCGCTGCTGATGGGCTTGGTGCTTTCAGAAAGGTAGCTAATTACCTGGGACTTTTCCGAGATGGCTGAGCTTACACTGGTCTTTTCCAAACCAGTGCTGTCATCAGCCATCTCCTCTAGGTCCTCTTCTAGGGTTTCCCTCCAAGCCAGGAGCTCCTCGGTGAGGGTGACGTCACTCCTTGAGGAGGTTGAGGAGTGTGACCTCTCACTACCACGGCTCCTCCTGGTTCCAAAATGGCCTTTGAAACTCCAGTCCTCGGAATAGTCATCTATGACTTGTGTGATGGTGTCCGACATACACCTGATTGCTCCGTCGCTACCAGAGCGTGCGGCACGCAGTTGAGGCCGGTTGGAGTCCGAACGCAGGGACAATCTTTTAGCCGCAGTCTTCACGATGGCCTTCACCGCATCCTCACCACTGAATTGGATGCTCTCCTCCAGGCCAAAGACGACAGAGATGTCAGCATACTTCAGGGCATGCTGGACCTCCAAAAAGAGATCCTTCATCAGCCTGAAGGGGTCATTGGCCCTCCTTGTCTGGGGGGACTCTGAGGCCTCCAGTCGGCACATGATGCCGTGGAGAATAAACTTCAGAGTCTGGGGGCTCATGACGGTGGCCGAGGGAATGCTGCGAAGGAGGATGTCGTCCTTGCCTGATAGGAGGGAGGGAATCTTCTCCAGGGGGTCCTGTCTGTTCTTGGTGGGCATCAGGGAGCTGTCACTCATCTCGGAGACCTCAGCCTCCCCCACCTCTTCTTCCAGGGTCTGGGAAGGAGCTGCATGGGTGGTCGTCACAGAGTCGTCCTTCATGGAGGTGCTGGGGACTACCTCTTCTTTATCCAGGCAGGGTCTGGGCAGAAAACCGTCCAGAGTCTGGGCAGGAGCTGCCCATGCTGCCTGGGTTGAGGTGGAGGGTTTAGGGTTTGAGACACTTACAACCACCTCCTCTTCGTCCTTGGGTGAAGAGGAACACGGAGAGCCAGGGAACCTTTCCCTGGCACCGGAATCCAATCCTAAGAAAACACACTCATATTCTGAACTGGTTCAAAGCCACATCCATGTATAACACTATGCAGTATCTAGTACATTTACTATAATGGTAATACACTGGTTATTACATGGTTATTACTGGTGATATGGGCAAAACAGATTATAAGTGTACCTTTCTGGATGATGAGCCTGGCCTTGTAATCGTCGTTGCAGGTACTGTTCAGGATGTCTCCCACCCTGGTGGTCAGGACCTGGCAGACGGCCCCTAGTCAAATCAAAATGTATTTAATGCAGGGGTGTCAAACTCATTCCATGGAGGGCTAAGTGTCTGCGGGTTTTAGTTTTTTCCTTTCAATTAAGACCTAGACAACCAGGTTAGAGGAGTTTCTTACTAATTAGTGACCTTAATTCATCAATCAAGGGTGGAGTGAAACCCTGCAGAAACCCGGCCTTCTATAAAATGAGTTTGACATTTGATTTAAAGTAATTCTTCACACATAACATGTCTCCAAACACTGTATAGAAAAAATAGAAAAAAAGAGAGAGAAAATTAAAATACCATTACTGACAATAAGATAAAAAAAAGTGGAATGTGCGGGTGAAAAAGACGGTAAAAACAACAAAATATCTAACCTAGTGCCTCCTTGTTGTCATCAGAGAGGGAGAGGGAGCTGGAGGACTGGAGGGTCAGGAAGCTGCCCCTCTCTAACAGAGCGGCCCACATCCCACGGGACTCTGCCCCCTCGTCCTCTCCAAGGTCACGTGACCAGGTGGAGTCGCTGTCCCACAACTCGTTCTCGCTGGATGTGGGGGTCTCCCCCCAGCCGTCCCTATACATCCAGTTGAAGTTGTCATTCCACATAATGTCTCTACCCGGTGGGGTGGTCGGCAGACCCAAGAAGTTCTCCAGCAGATTCTTAATGGCCCGTTGGATGAACATGTACAGCACATCTGTGAAAAATTCATCGGAGAGCCTACGGTTGGCAGCCAGGTCTTTCAGGATGGGCTCGGACCTGCTTTGGCGGGCCATTGGCCTCCTTCCCATACCGGTGTCCAGAAGCATCTGATACACCTTGCAGATGAGCTCCTTCCCAAAGTAGTGGACCTTCCCCCTGAAGATCCTGTTGACCAGCTTCCATGAGGACAGGATCTGCCCTAGGGGCTCCACTGGTGGGGTTAACTTCATGTCCGTGATGTCATTCAGTGAAACATCATCCTCACTGCTGAACTCCTGGTGGAGTTCCCGGTCAGTGTCTGAGTGCGTCAGATGAAAAATAACATCAAAGATGTTACTGGCTGTGACTCCTGCCTCTCTGTGGCCGGTGGTGGGAGCGGTGGTCTGCCTACTTCTTCTGCCGCCATGCCCAGACCGGGGAATGCTGGGAGTGCTGGCAGTCTGGGTCGTGTCCATCTCCCCAGCAGGGCTGCTGGTCTCCCCAACTTCCCCTGGCCTCTCCCCAAGCAGGGCAAGGACAGGGAGGGACCCCTCGCTAAGGACTTTATGGACGTCGCTTTCCTTGGGCTTCCTCACTGACCCCAGTTCTCCCAAGTCTGGCATATTGGACCTGCTCGATCCCTGCGATAACCCAGGGCATCTCCCATTCCGGCTGCTGTTGCCTCTTCCAGACCTCATGTGGTGGATCCGTCTGGCGGCCTCCTGGGCACTCTCACAGGCGTCCCTGAACAACTCTGAGAAGATGCTGGAGAGCGTCTCTTCGGTCAGACTGATGTCTGGATGGGTGTTCTCCAGATCATCCTCAACAGAAAAGAAGAGGTCCTCCTGGGCCATTTTCAGGATGTTACTCACAGACAGATCTGCTATGCCCTGAAGCTCCTTGTCGGTCTCAGAAGGGGGAGTGGGCGGCTGCCCACCCAGGAGCCTTCCCTTCGGCTCAGAACTCCGCTGGTGGAACTCCCTGGAGATGATCTGGAGCTCACCTGACCCCCAGCGGGACGAGTTTGACGACTCTGGACTGGAGGTCCTGATCAGAACCATCACTGGGAGGAACACCTCATTGGAGACACACACCACCCACTCGATGATCTCGTCCAGGTCACCTATTGTCACGTTCTTAGAAAGAGAAACAGAAAACAACAAAAATGACAGCTAGTAGTTTTTATGTTGAAATAGTTTTTTCACATGATCACTCCACCTTTGACAGTAGAAGAAATGGGGGACTTACTATTTGTTTGAGGAAGTTCCTGATAAACTTTCTCTTACTGGAAAACAAACACCAGGAATCATTGGCAACTTAAACTAGTGCTTACATAGATCATATTTTTTCTGCACATAATGAGGTTCACAGCAGGACTCACGGGTGAGACTTCAGGAAGTTTGTTAGAGAGAACACCTCAGGTCCAATTGGACGGGAGGCATCATCGCTCTTAGCCTCGGACGTGACATCACTCTTTGGGGTCAGGAGGTCATCAACAGATGAAGAGGAGATCATTTTCTCCCCATCAGGTGTCAAGGGACATAGGGGTTCTGAAACAGAAGACAGTCAGAATTACCACCGAACAAGCTAGTAACCACGGAAACGATTCTATTGAAGTTGTATAATCAGGAATAAACACTGTGTCACCAACACCCACCTGTTGTCTCCCTTTTAGTAACTTTAGTGCCCTTCTTGATAGCTGGCAGGACACCTACAGAAAGAGAATCGTAGACATTAGTGGATCCTTCCACCATATATCGTTTTTTCAATAAATCCAGGTATTTTGGAAGTGGAGATGAATACTCACTGTAACTGGTTGTTTGAGTTAGAAGAGTTTGAGGCAGTGCCAACATACCAGCTACTTGGTGGCTTAGTTTTTTCACCCCATACTTAGCCTCCCTAGACCTTCTAGCCTTGATAACCTCTGTGGCCTTCTTTTCTGCCTTTGCTATATTTGTCTCTCGGGTGGGCATGGGGCCTTGCGGGGGCTTCGGCACAAGGTTCTGAGACAAATAACAGTGGGGAAATCATATCACCATAGAAACCACATTTTTCAACATAGGCATAATGGTACTGAGTGACATGTCACATAAGGGTTAACCTTAGAATTAGAATCAGAATTCCAATAGTATTAGTTTTAACTAGTAGGTGGTCCATGTGTCTTAATGGCGTTATTATCACGCTGTAAACTGGTTTTCAACCCGTCGTATTACTAGATTGCAACCAACTGGCCTCTGTTACAACCAGACGTTTTGCAACAGAACTAAAAGCTGTTTCTTACCTTTCGAGGGCTATCCTGGAGGCAGTCTACCAGGGCCGGCAGGCTTAGTCCATCATGGCCAGCGGAATGGACATCTGTCTGGAGCACTTGCTCTCTAGCACTAGCTTGAAGGGTCCCAGCCTGGGGTATAGGAACATAAGGAAATACATATAACTTAAGCCCTCCATTATTATGCCCACTTTTCCAACTATAAACCATAACCTTAGAATTACAATCAGAATTCCAAAACTATTAGTTGTAACTAAACTCAGCAAAAAAAGAAACGTCCTCCCACTGTCAACTGCGTTTATTTTCAGCAAACTTAACATGTGTAAATATTTGTATGAGCATAACAAGATTCAACAACTGAGACATAAACTGAACAAGTTTCACAAGCATGTGACTAACAGAAATGGAATAATGTGTCCCTGAACAAAGGAGGGGTCAAAATCCAAAGTAACAGTCAGTAACTGGTGTGGCCACCAGCTGCATTAAGTACTGCAGTGCATCTTCTCCTCATGGGCTGCACCAAATTTGGCAGTTCTTGCTGTGAGATGTTACCCCACTCTTCCACTAAGGCACCTGCAAGTTCCTGCACATTTCTGGGGGGAATGGCCCTATCCCTCCCCCTCTGATCTAACAGGTCCCAGACATACTCAATGGGATTGAGATCCGGGCTGTTCGCTGGCCATGGCAGAACACTGACATTCTTATCTTGCAGGAAGTCACACACAGAATGAGCCGTATGGCAGGTGCCATTGTCATGCTGGAGGGTCATGTCACGATGAGCCTGGAGGAAAGGTACCACATGAGGGAGGAGGCAGTCTTCCTTTAAAGCACAGCGTTGAGATTGCCTGCAATGACAACAAGCTCAGTCCGACGATGCTGTGACACACCGTCCCAGACCTTGACGGACCCTCCACCTCCAAATCGATCCCGCTCCAGAGTACAGGCCTCGGTGTAATGCTCATTCCTTTCGACGATAAACGTAAATCCGACCATCACCCCTAGTGAGACAAAACCGCGACTTGTCAGTAAAGAGCACTTTTTGCCAGTCCTGTCTGGTCCAGCGACGGTGGGTTTGTGCCCATAGGCGACGTTGTTCCCGGTGATGTCTGGTGAGGACCTGCCTTACAACAGGCCTTCAAGCCCTCAGTCCAGTCTCTCTCAGCCTACTGCGGACAGTCTGAGCACTGATGGTAGGGATTGTGCGTTCCTGGTGTAACTCGGGCAGTTGTTGTTGCCATCCTGTACCTGTGCCGCAGGTGTGATGTTCAGATGTACCGATCCTGTGCAGGTGTTGTTACACGTGGTCTGCCATTGCGATGATGATCAGCTGTCTGTCCTGTCTCCCTGTAGCGCTGTCTTAGGCGTTTCACAGTACGGACACTGCAATGTGTTACCCTGGCCACATCTGCAGTCCTGATGTCGCCTTACAGCATGCCTAAGGCACGTTCATGCAGATGAGCAGGGACCCTGGGCATCTTTCTTTTGGTGTTTTTCAGAGTCAGTAGAAAGGCCTCTTTAGTGTCCTAAGTTTTCACACCTGTGACCTTAATTTCCTACCGTCTGTAAGCTGTTAGTGTCTTAACGACCGTTCCACAGGTGCATGATCATAAATTGTTTATGGTTCATTGAACAAGCATGGGAAACAGTGTTAAAACCCTTCACAATGAAGATCTGATATTTGGATTTTTACAAATTATCTTAAAAATACATGGTCCTGAAAAAGGGACGGTTCTTTTTTTGCTGAGTTTAGTAGGTGGTCCATGTGTCTTAATGGCTTTATTATTGCGTTGTAAACTGATTTTCAACACGTCATATTACTCGATTGCAACCAACTGGTCTCCGTTACAACCAGACGTTTTGCAACAGAACTATAAGACGTTTCTTACCTTTAGGGGGCTGTCAATGGGGCAGTCTACCAGGGCTGGCAGCCTTAGTCCATCATGGTCAGTGATGTCTGTCTGGAGGACCTGCTCTCCAGCACTAGCTTGGAGGGTCCCAGCCTGGGGTATATGAACATAAGGAAATACATTTAACCTTAGCCCTCAATTAATTATGCCCACTTTTCCAACTATAAATCATATCAATCTGTTTTTACAGCATATAGGTTATACTACCAAGAAGATAGCCTCATTACATATCAAGAGGGATAGCCCCAGAATGAACAAACATTTTTTTTATCACTTATGAGACTTACTTTTAGAATAATTTTTCTCAACGGTTTATGATTTCTATCCATTGTGCTTTCAGGCACCCTTCAGATTGGACCTGACATTTTTTTAAATAAACAAATACATTTTAAAATACATTTCAAATATTATTTTTACAACATCTTGGCCAGTTATGCTGTACTCACACAGAATGTCTTTGTCCACTCAAAGTGATTTATTTGAACATGAGGATGACTGTCCTTTGCAAAGCATCAACTCAACTGAGGCAAAAGTAGCGCACTGAACATTTTCTTGAGTTCGTTTACGTCATAGGCTTCTATATTCCATCGTACATTATGACGTCAACTACAAAAGCACAGAGCGACCACTCCGGGAAATTAATGCATTGTTTCTGATCACATACGATATCTGAAAAATGTTTACAATGTAACCCAATTCATTTAGGTTCAGTGAGGTTTTATCGTATTATATGGATAAATGTTGCCCTCTGTTGGCCATAACTGATATATTATAGGCAAATAAATCAAATCATTGATGGGTTTGGTGAGGGAAGACAGATGTAGTAAGCTGATATGATCAGGGCATGCACACATATTGCCCATTAATGAATAAATGTTTTAAGCCAAATGTCTATTTGTCCAAGACAGTCATTGTTACGCCTTTGCCCAAATTGACCAATATAGCTTCATGTCACATATCTATCATAATTTATACAAACTGGATGAATGCAGGCTGTTGGTTTGTAAATGTTGTAAATAAATATGTATATAGTATGCATATGTAACAGTTGTTAAAGTACTATGTGAATTTCACCAGGTTCATATATTAATATGTCGTGTTGATTTGTTATTATGCATGCCTGCATCCTGGCTGAAGTGGAGTGTGTTCTTACGTTTTGCCCTGCATGCTCAAATCATTTTGTATCCTGAGAGAGGTAGTCACGCTTTTTATGTCTTCAGAAAAGTTGGATTCTTTTCAGTACAAAGTCATACACACAGTGTTTTGTTCATGAATAATGATGTGTATTTAGAGGTTACTCATAAGTGGATGGTATTGTTAAGATGCACTTGTAATTGTTTTAGGATGATATCAACATTCTGAATTCAACATGTGGTTAATAGCTAGCTAAGGTATTAGCAGGCTATTTATTGTATGTGTGAACGATGGCTAGCTCCTCGAATGATCCCAGTCCCTCCTATTGTGTATCTGCTGTAGAAAGAGGCCACGATTCGCAGAACATATGTGCTCTACAAATGTTTTATTTCCTTTTGGATGCAAGTATGTGGTTTTATCTTTGTAAAATATGTTATGTATAATAAGGAGAGACTATTAATTTTTGTAATCTAAAATCATTTTGATGCACTGAGAGAGAAAGAGGCGACGATTCTCAGAACATATGTGCTCTACAAATGTTTTTTTTCCTTTTGGATGCAGAGAGTGAGTTCTGCTTGATTAAAACTACCTGATCTCCAAAGTCCACGTCTATAGTCTCAATCAACCACACACAACGCAGGGTTACAGCGGTGCGGTATAGCACCGGTTACACATATTCTTATTATTGTTTCATTCACTTATCTTTTTGACCTGCACTGTTGGAGTTCAGACCTTAAGAATTTCACTGTACCCTACAATTACATATCCGACCGACTAATAATCTAATCGACTGAAATCTAATCTAAATTCAGATTTTTTTCTGGATGAGGAAACCTAGTCATACGTAGCTATAATTTACAGAAATCATAAATGTTTACATTATTGCTGAATAAGGCTATCAGTGTACTTTTTTCATACCAGTGTTGTCAAACAAGAAATGATGCCTACAATTTAGTTTAGGGCAGCTGGCGAAATCCCGATCGGCATTTGATGCAGATATTGAAAATCAAGATCGGCATTAAATTAGACTGTTCGTTTTCAGGCCGGTTTGGTGAGACTGCCTTTAAAATTGACCAATAGTGGCCACGAATACACGAGCACTGCTTCTAAACTGCCCCTGTGAACCTAGCTAGCAGTGATACTCGAAGCCTATTTTAATTGCATAAAAAATGTGCAGTATTGAGTAATTTTCAATATCTGCATCAATTGTAAATAAGAAACATATTTTTCTTTCCATAATGCTCACAAATAGCAGCCATGTTCGAGTATATTTTTGTTAAAATCTTTGCGAAAACCTTGTGCAATCTGGCTAGCTAACTAACAAACACATTTAGCATTGCGTCAAGCTAACGCTAGTACTAGCACGGTCGTGTCATTTAGCAGTTAACTTCTGCTAGCAGTGTGTCGCAGGTTGGTTCCGAGAATTACATTTTAGGTCAAGTTAGACCCTAGAAATGTCTTGCTCGTTATTAATTTGAGCCAACGTTATTTCTGAATATTCACCTTGCATTTGGAACCTATTTCCCTTTATAGCACTTTGCTGTCACAAAGTTTGAATGAGGCGGCTGCCATTGTTTGTGCGGAGAGTGAGGCATGATTCCTTGTTCAACTTGATTGAATCGGGCAACTGGCTAACTACTGTAAACTGAGTTGCAGGGTGGTCGATGGTCCAATCCTTGTTTCCAGCTAGGTAAATTGTAATGATTATGTGCCAAATGTATTCGCTTCCCATTTTGCGTACTGTCCAGCTTTGGTGGTGTGCGTGCGGCCTGCTACTAGCATTATTAGCAGCTAGCTAATGCTATGTAGGAATACACATTAGACGAGTGTTTCCCAAACTCGGTCCTAGGGACCTCAGGGGGTTTTGGTTTTTGCCGTAGCACTACACAGCTGATTCAAATAAGCATCAAGCTTTGATTGAGTCAGCTGTGTAATGTTGGGGGGGAAACGTGCACCCCTTGGAGTCCCAAGGACCGAATATGGAAAACCCTGTGCTAGAAGGTGATGTTTCACTAGGATTCAATTCAGAAAGTGAAATTACAAGAATATGAATCCTCATGTAATATAACTAAGGTTAGATGGTGAGGAATTGTACATAGATTATTGAATTGGCATTTCAATTAACCTTCTGAATTGACTGTATTGTTGATACAGCGCCTTCTTGCCCTTTGTGCTTTTGTCTGTGCCCAATGTTTGTACAATGTTTTGTGCTGCTACCATGCTGTGTTGTCATGTGTTGATGCCTTGCTATGTTTCTTAAGTCTCTCTTTATGTAGTGATGTGTGTTTTGTCCTATATATTTTTTTTAATGTTAAATCCCAGGCCCCAATCCCCGCAGGAGGCCTCTTGGTAGGCCGTCATTGTAAATAAGAATTTGTTCTTAACTAACTTCCCTAGTTACGTTTCTGTCTTTCAGTCCAACATGAGTACATCCCACAGGCCATCCTGGGCATGGACATCCTGTGCCAGGCCAAGTATGGAATGGGCAAGACTGCTGTGTTTGTACTGGCCACCCTGCAGCAGATTGAGCCTGTGGATGGGCAGGTGAGTGGTTGAATAATGAAATTAATCTCTACATTGTGGAAGCAGCAACTGAATTGCTGTTACATCCTCCCTCCTTTACTAAAAATAGCTTTCGATGGAGAATCCATTGAGTGCTTTGTAGTTTAGGAATAGGCTTAATCTGTATCTGGGGATCCTTGCATAAGAAAGTGTCTAATCGCCAACTTTATTTAACCTTTATTTGGACTAGGCAAGTCAGTTAAGAACACATTTTTATTTACAATGACGGCCTACCCCGGCCAATCCCTAATGACGCTGGGCCAATTGCAGTCTGAATTTGTTCTCCTTTTAATCTCACTGTTTACACTGCTGTTCTATCCTATTGGATAATCTTGTGTGCTTTTTGTTTCTCTGCTGTCCAGAGAGCTCTGTATTAAACATCCTCCCCTACCTCTCTCTCTGTCTACCAGGTGTCTGTGCTGGTGATGTGCCACACACAAGAGCTGGCCTTCCTGATCAGCATAGAGTATGAGTGCTTCTCCAAGTACATGCCTACCGTCAAGGCAGCCGTGGTCTTCGGGGGCCTGTCCATCAAGAAGGACGAGGACGCGCTGAAGAAGAACTGCCCCCACTTTGTGGTGGGAACGCCCGGCCGCATCCTGACCCTCATCCGCAACAAGACCCTCAACCTGAAGAACGTGAAGCACTTTGTCCTGGACGAGTGTGACAAGATGCAAATTCAGACCACAGTAGGACAGGGGAGCTGATGCCAGATGTGAGTGACGGGAGCAAGGAGTAAGTTGAAACGTCACAGAGGAAAGGTCAATTGAAAACGTGTTCCAATGTACCTACTAGCATATCACTTAGAATGCACTTCTAATACACTGTCCTAATAAGTAGTAGTGGATCTTGGAACAGAATGTGATAGATGGTGTGACTTAATTAAGGATTTAGCCAAAACGTAGGAAAGTATTTACATTTTATTTAGTCCTCAGATTTCAGGCTGAGTGGGTTGACTTTTTTTTGTGATGGCCATATTATTTTCCTATAGTCTCACCCTCAGACATGAGGCGTGATGTTCAGGACATCTTCAAACTCACACCCCACGAGAAGCACCACCCATGTTCAGCGCCACCCTAAGCAAAGAGATCCGTCCTGTCTGCCGCAAGTTCATGCAGGATGTACGTTGAAGGGTTTCTTATAACCCGTGGTTATCTACATGTTCTGAAACTTAAAGTTGCAGTTTTACACACACACACACAGAGATGAACCCATCTCCCTAAATTGCAATTTGAAGAGGCAATCGGCAGTATAAACATTAATGAAGCATCTTCCTCGCCCCTGTTTTGGAGGGATGAGTCTGGAGAAATTTAACCACTCTGAAATTCGTAGAGTTATATGCAAGGACTGACCGTCAATGATATCAGAATTATCATTTTGACCATATTTTGAGACTATGTAGTTTATTTTTGCGTTTACTTTGTTTACAAGCATTGGAATGAAACAAGCTTGTATTTTGGGTTCTGGTGGGGTACGAAAGTTGAACTAAGCTCATGGGCATTTGTTATTCTTTTCATTTTAAATGTCTAAAAATGGATGTAGAAACTACTGATTGCCCCCTTTTTTTTGTTTTTAAAAGGATTTTGGATATGGCTTAATATTCATGTAAAATGTTCCAATCTAGCCCCTCTAATCTTTGCCTGCTCGTGACTGTCCTTCTCATAAGTGGCCAGAGTTGACCCTCTCTTAACCTGGGTCTGGGGCTCTGGACATTTTCGGGAGGAACAGTCCTGGCATTAAAGCTGTGAATATTGAAAAATAAAGTTCCATCCAGCTCTAGTACTTGTAATTGATGTTCACAATCACATTTGTAGTTCTTCATTCACCAACACACAGAATGTGTTTTACTCCTGTTTTTCACTTAATGTGGCTAGGTTTATAAAACAGTCCCAAAGAGTGACACTTTCCCCATGTTCTATTCATTAGGGCACACTAGCAAAATGTTTAGCACTGGAAGTCCTGGTAGTTCCTCCCTGTGTTCTGTTTGGTGCTTAATGAATATCTCCTGTAGCCCATGGAGGTGTTTGTGGACGATGAGACCAAGCTGACGCTGCACGGCCTGCAGCAGTACTACTGCAAGCTGAAGGATAGCGAGAAGAACTGCAAGCTCTTTGAACCTGCTCGACGTGCTCGAGTTCAACCAGGTACGGACAGAGGTCTTTTCAGAGAATTGAATGCTAAAACGTAATTTATTTTAGTTTTAATCTGAGTGAGTTGAATGTATTTTGTCCATGGAATTGAAAGTCACGTGTTTAAATACAATTTTACTCATTCAAGTGAACTAAGTCTATGCACCGACAAAGTTTCTGCCTGTGAGTTTTATGCCATGTGTTTTTCGTCTTCAGAGTGTACATTTATTTGACCAGGGTAAAGCCAGGGTGCCATATCAGATGCAGCATGGGTTTTGTGCCCCATGTTTGTCTTCGGTGTCTCACTGCTATTTTCTCCCCTGTCTGAAGGTGGTGATCTTTGTGAAGTCTGTGCAGCTCTGTCTCAGCTGCTGGTGGAGCAGAACTTCCCCGCAATCGCTATCCACAGGGGCATGGCCCAGGAGTAGAGGTGGGTTCTGATGGAGAGGAAAAAATCACTGGCTAAACCCTATAGTCTATGCACTTGTTAAAATCTGAGCAGTTTTGATTGGTATAAGCAATATTAGGATATTGCTTACACTTCAAGTCATCTCAGATATTAATAACTGCATAGGGTTTAGGGGTAGATTTGGGATTGGGTCTTGGCTTTCATTGGGAATTACTGATTTGGACAAAAGAATGTCCTCGACTTTTCCGTCCTCTTATCCGTAAACCGATAAGTGGTTGAGGAGTGTCAATTTGTTAGTAGGCAAACGGTGTCCTCGCCTCCTGCTGAGGAAGCATAAGTGTCCTTTGCTGAAGTTGAGATCTACCCCTCCCCTTTCAATCAGCTGTTTACTCTGAGAAGCATGCACATATTTAAAACGATAAGTAGCATATCGTTTTTATCCATACGATGTCTAGCTAAATGTCTTTTACTACTTTACACATTTTAATTTGGGATTCCACCCCTGTAAATGTCATATGCATTATGTGTGAATAGAGTCTAATTTCATACAAGCACATTTCCTCCTCTCCTCAGTTACTGTTGACTTTTTTTCAAAAGGCTTTCCCGGTACCAGCAGTTCAAGGACTTCCAAAGGCGGATCCTGGTGGCCACCAACCTGTTTGGCCGAGGGATGGACATTGAGCGCGTCAACATCGTCTTCAACTACGACATGCCCGAGGATTCCGACACCTACCTGCACAGAGTGGCCCGTGCAGGCAGGTTCGGGACGAAATTCATTATATCGGTCCATGGCCCTGTACAGCAGATGATTCTAGATAATGAGATTAATCTAATGAATAAGTTGCTTTGATGGTAAGCTTGAATGAAGAACAGACACATTTGGGCTAATTAGCTAATATCATGTCATCAGGTGAAGCTCCCTCAGACTACCCAAGTTCCCTAAACGCAACCACATTTAGAAGAAGAATTGCTTCCTGAATTCCTAGTGTAGCAATAAGCGCCCTCCTGATATTCACGTTTCTATGAATACCAAGGGGAACATGGCTTTAAAATACACACTTCCACCATCCTCCTTCCAAAGGAATTGCAAAGCAGTGCGATGTGACTAATAATTTATTCTGCAATGGTAGTGAGTGTATTGTCGGAGGGGGGCTAGGCTGATCTGACCCTGATCAGGTCTGTGATTCAATAAGATACAGATTTAAAGTATCACCAGCACTGCTGTGTTAACCTCAAATGGATTACAAACAGATTTAACACTGTACACCAACATAACCCCGGATGCCCTTGCATTTGCCTAGGCATTAACAAAAAATACACACATAAACGATACACGGTATGTCCATGGGATTGGTTTAAGCCTCACTTTCCCAAAGTAGATGAACCAACCAGATCCCCTTTTCTGGGGCACTGATCGAAACTGATCTGGGACCAGAATAGTTAGTGTGGCGTCAAAAAGAAACCATCTGACCTATTACTATTACACCTGTGCCACTTTGGTACAATAGCCCCAGTACATTGTGTCACCAGTTGATTGTGTGTTCATTCAGCTCTATATTAACACCACATGAAACCTCCCTCTGGGGTTACAGAACAGGTCTGGATAGTTTGCCACACACACTGGAATGGGCCAATAGAGAGGTGACGTTAATTATACTCCCAGAGAGAGTGAACTGTGAACTGAGGTGAATCATTCCTGTACATTACCAGACACCAGTGATCCTAGAAAACAAGTGCAACCAAGACAACAGCTCTGGTGAAATGGTTGCCCAGGCTTGTATATCATAATAAAGGGCAAGGCCCTGTTCACCTGACTAGGTGGTGAAATAGATGGGGGGGCGTGGTATTGGGCGTTGCCAACAGCGCCTTCTCCGACCAACATTTGTAGCGTTCAGGTTTCCCTTCACTGGAACTAAAGGGCCTATCCCGAACCATGAAAAACAGCCCCAGGCAATTCGTTATTCCTCCTCCAAACATTAGTTGGCACTATGCATTGTGGCAGGTAGCGTACTCCTGGCATCCGCCAAACCCAGATTTGTCCATCGGACTGCCAGCTGGTGAAGTGTGATTCATCACTCCAGAGAATGCGTTTCCACAGAGTCCAATGGCGGCAAGCTTTACGCCACTCCAGGCAAATGCTTGGCATTGCGCATGGTGATCTTAGGCTTGTGTGCGGCTGCTCGGCCATGGAAACCCCTTTCATGAAGCTCCCGACAAACAGTTAATATGCTGACATTGCTTCCAGAGGCAGTTGGGAACTCGGTAGTGAGTGTTGCAACTGAGGACAGATTATTTTTGACTCTCTACAACACTCGGCGGTCCCGTTCTGTGAGCTTGTGTGGCCTACCACTTCACGGCTGAGCCTTTGTTGCTCCTAGACGTTTCCAATTCACAATAACAGCACTTACAGTTGACCGGGGCAGCTCTAGCAGGGCAGATATTTGACAAACTGACTTGTTGGAAAGGTGGCATCCTACGATGATGCCACGTTGAAAGTCACTGAGCTCATCAGTAACGGCCATTCTACTGCCAATGTTTGTCTACAGAGATTGCATGACTGTGTGCTCAATTTTTATACATCTGTCAGCAAAGGATGTTGCTGAACTCTCCGACTCCACTAATTTGAAGTGGTGTCCACATACTTTAGTATATATAGTGTATCTGAGTGACTCATACATTATAACAAAATCAATTGGGGGCCCCATGCCAAGACATTTGGGGAATTTTAGAAGAAACATTGCAATGTTGTTTTTGTAATATTATCACCCCTCCAGTATGTGATGTCTCTGAAACAATACAGTTATACTGATCTGTAGCATCCTGTATCTGGGCAAATATTGGTTTGCTTTGTGAGTAACTCTAACCAGTTGCCATTCCATTTCTGCTTTATTCTTTGCTGTAATGTAAAGTGCTTCCAAAATAATATGAACAACAGACTAGATGGGAGCTTGTAGTAGCTGCAGTAGGGCAGGATACTGGAGTTTTAGACTTGATATGTCAGGTAATGGAGTTGCTCCCAGTATCTCAGCGTCAGCAGGATAAGGGAGTGGAACCTTTAGCACAGGGCAGGCCTCTGCTGATCGCTACAACCAACCAACCACAGTGAGAGTCGGTGTGACGAACAGATAGACAGAACCTCCGAGATGCACAGACAGACAGACAGGCAAACAGACACAGACATCAGGACAGGTTTATGATATCCCTCCCTCCTACTACGGTCCTTATTGTGGCATTCAGCAGTTTTGTACGGCAGAAGCACGCCACAGCCAAGCCGGTGTAAAACACAAAGACTTAATCTGACAACAACACAAAGGCATATTAGCTTACCATTCATTCACAGTTCACCTTAGCATGGATTGCCATACATTGGAGATCAGGATTCCATAGAACAGACAGAACAGTTGAAACTGGAGCAGCAGCACGGCCAGGTGGACTGGGAACAGCAAGGAGTGATCATGCTAGGTAGTCCTGAGGCATGGTCCTAGGGCTCAGGTCCTCCGAGAGAGCGAAAGAAAGAGAGAATTATAGGGAGCATACTTAAATTCACACAGGACACCGGATAAGACAGGAGAAGTACTCCAGATATAACAAACTGACCCTAGTCCCCGACACAAACTACTGCAGCATAAATACTGGAGGCTGAGACAGGAGGGGTCAGGAGACACTGTGGCCCCATCCGATGATACCCCCGGACAGGGCCAAACAGTAAGGATATAACCCCACCCACTTTGCCAAAGCACAGCCCCCCACACCACTAGAGGGATATCTTCAACCACCAACTTACCATCCTGAGACAAGGCTGAGTATAGCCCACAAAGATCTCTGCCCCTGGCACAACCCAAGGGGGTGGGGCGCCAACCCAGACAGGAAGATCACATCAGTGACTCAACCCACTCAAGTGACGCACCCCTCCTAGGGACGGCACTCTATAGTGCTTTAGAGATTTATTCCCTCTAGAAAAAATATAAAATGAGGGAATTATTCAAATGTAACTCTTATTATGTCAATTGCAATTAGGTTAGGGCATTATTATAGCCTATACTGGCTATAATGACTGGCACAGTGAACATACTCATAACAATGATACTGTAGTAGACAGCAAATTGACCTTAAGAATCTATAGCATGCAGGTGGGTCTGGAAAACAAAAACTCAAGAAGATCAAAATAGCTGCCAGTTGTGTTTATTGAATTAAATAGGGTGTAATAAAATGAGTTGTGAGTAGGGGGGGTTGTCTCCCTCCCTCTTCTGTTGGCTTTGAGAGTTTATTTAGAAAGTGGGTTGGGGGAGGTGGCTGCAGGGTTTTCCCAAACTCGTCTTCTGCACAGTTACTTTTGCATTTTTTTTTTTGCAGGGGAAGCAAAATAGTTTTGCCAGGGCGGCTGTGATCCGCGGGAGGAGAGCCTGTTTTTTCTTAGGCTGATCTGCAGCCACAGTACCTGAACAGGTGACAGAGAACAAGGCATGAAATCAGGGTCGTGTTCATTAGGGTACACAGTAGCAAAATATTTTGAAACAGAAAACAAAAACAAGCATTTGTTATTGGCAAGTTCAAGAAAGTTCCTCCCTGTTTTAGTCCGCTGTCTTCCATTTAGTGGCTAATGAATAAGACCCTGATAACTTTATCATAGTCTCCCGTCCTTACATTACAATAGTGTGCTGAAGACAGATGCACATGTTGACTGACAGAAATGAGGACTTACTATCATTGCCAAGAGGAGACACCTTGTTCTTCTGGTTCTTGTTATTTCCTCGCTTCTTCTTTTCTGACTTCCTCACTTCTTTCTTCATAGCCTCTTCCTTCTTAGTAGAGAGAGAAACAGACATGAGTCGATGCCTCACAATCAAACAGCCCAAATAACTAAACGATCTACTGGTTCTTGGCCGTCTCACCTGTGTGGAGGTGATGTCCTCGAGGTCTGTGGAGAGGGCGCTGCTGATGGGCTTGGTGCTTTCAGAAAGGTAGCTAATTACCTGGGACTTTTCAGAGCTGGCTGAGCTTACACTGGTCTTTTCCAAACCAGTGCTGTCATCAGCCATCTCCTCTAGGTCCTCTTCTAGGGTTTCCCTCCAAGCCAGGAGCTCCTCGGTGAGGGTGCCGTCACTCCTTGAGGAGGTTGAGGAGTGTGACCTCCCACTACCACGGCTCCTCCTGGCTCCAAAATGGCCTTTGAAACTCCAGTCCTCGGAATAGTCATCTATGACTTGTGTGATGGTGTCCGCCATGCACCTGATGGCTCCCTCGCTACCAGAGCGTGCGGCACGCAGTTGAGCCCGGTTGGAGTCCGAACGCAGGGACAATCTTTTAGCCGCAGTCTTCACGATGGCCTTCACCGCATCCTCACCACTGAATTGGATGCTCTCCTCCAGGCCAAAGACGACCGAGATGTCAGCATACTTCAGGGCATGCTGGACCTCCACAAAGAGATCCTTCATCAGCCTGAAGGGGTCATTGGCCCTCCTTGTCTGGGGGGACTCTGAGGCCTCCAGTCGGCACATGATGCCGTGGAGAATAAACTTCAGAGTCTGGGGGCTCATGACGGTGGCCCAGGGAGTGCTGCAAAGGAGGATGTGCTCCTTGCCTGGTAGGAGGGAGGGAATCTTCTCCAGGGGGTCCTGCCTGTTCTTGGTGGGCATCGGGGAGCTGTCACTCATCTCGGAGACCTCAGCCACCCCCACCTCTTCTTTCAGAGTCTGGGCAGGAGCTGCCCATGCTGCCTGGGTTGAGGTGGAGGGTTTAGGGTATGAGACAGTCATGACACTTACAACCACCTCCTCTTCGTCCTTGGGGGAAGAGGAACACGGAGAGTCAGGGAACCTTTCCCTGGCACCGGAATCCAATCCTAAGAAAACACACTCATATTCTGAACTGGTTCAAAGCCACATCCATGTATAACACTATGCAGTATCTAGTACATTTACTATAATGGTAATACACTGGTTATTACATGGTTATTACTGGTCATATGGGCAAAACAGGTTATAAGTGTACCTTTCTGGATGATGAGTCTGGCCTTGTAATCGTCGTTGCAGGTACTGTTCAGGATGTCTCCCACCCTGGTGGTCAGGACCTGGCAGACGGCCCCTAGTCAAATCAAAATGTATTTAATACAGGGGTGTCAAACTCATTCCATGGAGATCTAAGTGTCTGCGGGTTTTAGTTTTTTCCTTTCAATTAAGACCTAGACAACCAGGTTAGAGGAGTTTCTTACTAATTAGTGACCTTAATGCATCAATCAAGGGTGGAGTGAAACCCTGCAGAAACCCGGCCTTCTATAGAATGAGTTTGACATTTGATTTAAAGTAATTCTTCACACATAACATGTCTCCAAACACTGTATAGAAAAATAAGGGAAAAAAATGAAAATACCATTACGAACAATAAGAGAAAAGAAAGAAGGGGAATGTGTGGGTGCAAAAGACGGTAAAAACAACATAACTAACCTAGTGCCTCCTTGTTGTCATGGGAGCTGGAGGACTGGAGGGTAACTTTAGTGCCCTTCTTGATAGCTGGCAGGACACCTACAGAAAGAGGATCGTAGACATTAGTGGATCCTTCCACCATATATCGTTTTAGAATTCTAGCAATAAATCCAGGTACTTTGGAAGTGGAGATGAATACTCACTGTAACTGGTTGTTTGAGATAGAAGAGTTTGAGGCAGTGCCAACATACCAACTACTTGGCGGCTTAGTTTTTTCACCCCTGACTTAGCCTCCCTAGACCTTCTAGCCTTGATAACCTCTGTGGCCTTCTTTTCTGCCTTTGCTATATTTGCCTCTCGGCTGGGCCTGGGGCCTTGCGGGGGCTTCGGCACAAGGTTCTGAGACAAATAACAACAGTGGGGCAATCATATCACCATAGAAACCACATTTTTCACCATATGCATGATGGTACTGAGTGAAATGTCACATAAGGGTTAACCTTAGAATTAGAATCAGAATTCAAATCTGAATTCCAATACTATTAGTTCTAACTAGTAGGTGGTCCATGTGTCTTAATGGCGTTATTATCGCGTTGTAAACTGGTTTTCAACCCGTCGTATTACTAGATTGCAACCAACTAGCCTCTGTGACAACCAGACGTTTTGCAACAGAACTAAAAGATGTTTCTTACCTTTCGAGGGCTATCCTGGAGGCAGTCTACCAGGGCTGGCAGGCTTAGTCCATCATGGCCAGCGGAATGGACGTCTGCCTTTCGAGGGCTATCCTGGAGGCAGTCTACCAGGGCAGGCAGGCTTAGTCCATCATGGCCAGCAGAATGGACATCTGCCTTTTGAGGGCTATCCTGGAGGCAGTCTACCAGGGCTGGCAGGCTTAGTCCATCATGGCCAGCGGAATGGACATCTGTCTGGAGCACTTGCTCTCTAGCACTAGCTTGGAGGGTCCTAGCCTGGGGTATAGGAACATAAGGAAATACATAGAACTTAAGCCCTCCATTATTATGCCCACTTTTCCAACTATAAACCATAACCTTAGAATTATAATCAGAATTCAAATCTGAATTCCAAAACTATTAGTTATAACTAAACTCAGCAAAAAAAGAAACATCCTCTAACTGTCAACTGTGTTTATTTTCAGCCAACTTAACATGTGTAAATATTTGAATGAACATAACAAGATTCAACAACTGAGACATAAACTGAACAAGTTCCACAGACATGTGACTAACAGAAATGGAATAATGTGTCCATGAACAAAGGAGGGGTCAAAATCAAAAGTAACAGTCAGTAACTGGTGTGGCCACCAGCTGCATTAAGTACTGCAGTGCATCTCCTCCTCATGGGCTGCACCAAATTTGGCAGTTCTTGCTGTGAGATGTTAACCCACTCTTAAAAAATGAAATAAGAAAATGTTACCCCACTCTTCCACCAAGATTCCTTCACATTTCTGGGGGGAATGGCCCTAGCCCTCACCCTCCGATCCAAAAGGTCCCAGACATACCAATGGGATTGAGATCCGGGCTGTTCGCTGGCCATGGCAGAACACTGACATTCCTGTCTTGCAGGATATCACGCACAGAACGAGTAGTATGGCTGCTGGCATTGTCATGCTGGAGGGTCATGTCACGATGAGCCTGGAGGAAGGGTACCACATGAGGGAGGAGGAATTCTTCCCTTTAACGCACAGCGTTGAGAATAAAGAGCACTTTTTCCAGTCCTGTCTGGTCCAGCGACGGTTGGGTTTGTGCCTATAGGTGACGTTGTGCCCGGTGATGTCTGGTGAGGAGCTGCCTTACAACAAGCCTACAAGCCCTCAGTCCAGTCTCTCTCAGCCTATTGCGGACAGTCTGAGCACTGATGGAGGGATTGTGCGTTCCCGGTGTAACTCTGGCAGTTGTTGTTGCCATCCTGTACCTGTCCCGCAGGTGTGATGTTCAGATGTACCGATCCTGTGCAGGTGTTGTTACACGTGGTCTGCCATTGCTGTCCGTCCTGTCTCCCTGTAGCGCTGTCTTAGGCGTCTCACAGTACGGACATTGCAATGTATTGCCCTGGCCACATCTGCAGTCCTCATGCCGCCTTACAGCATGCCTAAGGCACGTTCATGCAGATGAGCAGGGACCCTGGGCATCTTTCTTTTGTTGTTTTTCAGAGTCAGTAGAAATGCCTCTTTAGTGTCCTAAGTTTTCACAACTATGACCTTAATTGCCTACCGTCTGTAAGCTGTTATTGTCTTAACGACCGTTCCACAGGTGCATGTTCATAAATTGTTTATGGTTCATTGAACAAGCATGGGAAACAGTGTTAAAACCCTTCACAATGAAGATCTGTGAAGATATTTGGATTTTTACGAATTATCTTTAAAATACATGGTCCTGAAAAAGGGACGTTTTTTTTTTGCTGAGTTTAGTAGGTGGTCCATGTGTCTTAATGGCTTTATTATCGCGTTGTAAACTGGTTTTCAACACGTCATATTACTAGATTGCAACCAACTGGTCTCCGTTACAACCAGACGTTTTGCAACAGAACTATAAGACGTTTTCTTACCTTTAGGGGGCTGTCAAGGGGGCAGTCTACCAGGGCTGGCAGCCTTAGTCCATCATGGTCAGTGATGTCTGTCTGGAGGACCTGCTCTCCAGCACTAGCTTGGAGGGTCCCAGCCTGGGGTATAGGAACATAAGGAAATACATCTAACCTTAGCCCTCAATTAATTATGCCCACTTTTCCAACTATAAATCATATCAATCTGTTTTTACAGCATATAGGTTATACTACCAAGAAGATAGCCTCATTACATATCAAGAGGGATAGCCCCAGAATGAAAACAAATGTTTAATCACTTATGAGACTTACTTTTAGAATAATTTTTCTCAACGACTTATGATTTCTATCCATTGTGCTTTCAGGCACCCTTCAGATTGGACCTGACATTTTTTTAAATAAACAAATACATTTTAAAATACATTTCAAAAAAAGAATTTTACAACATCTTGGCCAGTTATGCTGTACTCACACAGAATGTCTTCTTTGTCCACTCAGAGTGATTTATTTGAACATGAGGATAACTGTCCTTTGCAAAGCATCAACTCAACTGAGGCAAAAGTATCGCACTGAACATTTTCTTGAGTTCGTTTACGTCATAGGCTTCTATATTTCATCGTACATTATGACGTCAACTACAAAAGCACAGAGCGACCACTCCGGGAAATTAATGCATTGTTTCTGATCACATACGATATCTGAAAAATGTTTACAATGTAACCCAATTCATTTAGGTTCAGTGAGGTTTAATCGTATTATATGGATAAATGTTGCCCTCTGTTGGCCATAACTGATATATTATAGTCAAATAAATCAAATCATTGATGGGTTCGGTGAGGGAAGACAGATGTAGTAAGCTGATATGATCAGGGCATGCACACATATTGCCCATGAATGAATAAATGTTTTAAGCCAAATGTCTGTTTGTCCAAGACAGTCATTGTTACGCCTTTGCCCAATTTGCCCAGTATAGCTTCATGTCACATATCTATCATAATTTATACAAACTGGATGAATGCAGGCTGTTGGTTTGTAAATGTTGGTTTGTAAATAAATATGTATATAGTATGCATATGTAACAGTTGTTAAAGTACTATGTGAATTTCACCAGGTTCATATATATATATTTCGTGTTGATTTGTTATTATGCATGCCTGCATCCTGGCTGAAGTGGAGTGTGTTCTTACGTTTTGCCCTGCATGCTCAAATCATTTTGTATCCTGAGAGAGGTAGTCACGCTTTTTATGTCTTCAGAAAAGTTGGATTCTTTTCAGTACAAAGTCATACACACAGTGTTTTGTTCATGAATAATGATGTGTATTTAGAGGTTACTCATAAGTGGATGGTATTGTTAAGATGCACTTGTAATTGTACTTTTTAGGATGATATCAACATTCTGAATTCAACATGTGGTTAATAGCTAGCTAAGGTATTAGCAGGCTATTTATTGTGTGAACGATGGCTAGCTCCTCGAATGATCCCAGTCCCTCCTATTGTGTATCTGCTGTAGAAAGAGGCCACGATTCGCAGAACATATGTGCTCTACAAATGTTTTATTTCCTTTTGGATGCAGGTATGTGGTTTTATCTTTGTAAAATATGTTATGTATAATAAGGAGAGACTATTAATTTGTGTATTCGAAAGTCATTTTGATGCACTGAGAGAGAAAGAGGCGTGGATTCTCAGAACATATGTGCTCTAGAAATGTTTTATTTCCTTTTGGATGCAGAGAGTGAGTTCTGCTTGATTAAAACTACCTAATTTCCAAAGTCCACGTCTATAGTCTCAATCAACCACACACAACGCAGAGTTACAGCGGTGCAGTATAGCACCGGTTACACATATTCTTATTATTGTTTCATTCACTTATCTTTTTGACCTGCAATGTTGGAGTTCAGATCTTAAGAATTTCACTGTACCCTACAATTACATCTCCGACCGACTAATAAACTAATCTAATCGACTGAAATCTAATCTAAATTCAGATTTTTTTCTGGATGAGGAAACTAGTCATACGTAGCTATAATTTACAGAAATCATAAATGTTTACATTATTGCTGAGTAAGGCTATCAGTGTACTTTTTTCATACCAGTGTTGTCAAACAAGAAATGATGCCTACAATTTAGTTTAGGGCAGCTGGCGAAATCCCGCCTTCTTCGTTGGCATTTTCAAGATCGGCATTAATTTAGACGGTTCGTTTTCAGGCGGGTTTGGTGAGATTGCCTTTAAAATGGACCAATAGTGGCCACGAATACACGAGCACAGTGCTTCTAGACTGCCCCTGTGAACCTAGCTAGCAGTGATACTCGAAGCCGATTTTAATTGCATAAAAATGTGCAGTATTGAGTAATTTTCAATATCTGCATCAATTGTAAATAAGAAACATATTTTTCTTTCCATAATGCTCACAAATAGCAGCCATGTTCGAGTATATTTTTGTTAAAATCTTTGCGAAAACCTTGTGCAATCTGGCTAGCTGACTAACACATTTAGCGTTGCGTCAAGCTAACGCTAGTACTAGCACGGTCGTGTCAGTTAGCAGTTAACTTCTGCTATCAGTGTGTCGCAGGTTGGTTCCGAGAATTACATTTTAGGTCAAGTTAGACCCTAGAAATGTCTTGCTCGTTATTAATTTGAGCCAACGTTATTTCTGAATATTCACCTTGCATTTGGAACCTATTTCCCTTTATAGCACTTTGCTGTCACAAAGTTTGAATGAGGAGGCGGCTGCCATTGTTTGTGCGGAGAGTGAGGCATGATTCCTTGTTCAACTTGATTGAATCGGGCAACTGGCTAACTACTGTAAACTGAGTTGTGTGGGATTCTGTGTTTCACATTATAGCCATTACCATATGATTAAATATGATCTGATGTTGGTTGTGTGAGGTATCTGCATTTGTGCACTGGAGCATCCATTATGAGATTAAACAACTGCTTGCTACTTGCCTGTTTGTGTGTGTGACAAAAACTGAATAACATGGTGTGACTTGCATGTTGCAAAAGTAGATAACAGCCCAGCAGTTGCTTTGTCCTTGTGGTTGTATGTAACAATATTCAGCACATGGTGTGACTTGCTGTATCTTACAAAGTTGTGGTTAATAAGCAGGCATAGGGAGGGGTGGTCTTCACGAGGTTTAACTAAGATGGAAAAATACTGAACAACACAATAGCAGGAACTGAGCAACTGTTATAACTAGGCTGCGATACCAGAACAGTAAGAATCTATACATTGACAGAGGGGGGACCCGCCTGAGCGTCTGCGATAGGCTGAGCAAGTTTAAACCACGCCCAGCCTCTACTGTGATAGGCCAACAGGCGTGTTGGAACTATGTCCATCACAGTATAAGAACAACTGTTTACGTACATCCTGTCAGTTCACCACCTAAAAACGCTGTGCGGAAGAAAATATGGAGCCTCACCTCAGACAGTGCTGAAAGTCTACTTCAGCTACATCTGACCCCTCTTTGAATACGCCCTGCCAGCCTGGATAACAGCTTCACCGCAGCAGATGAATCGGCTACAGATAGTCCAAAACATGGCAGTTTACAGACTACCAAAATACATCAGCAACCACTATGTTAACAGCATATCTGGACTGAAATCAATCAACAATAGACAGTAATCATTGGCCAGAAGTTCATCAACAGAGCCACTCACAACCCATCATTGAAGGAAGCCGTGGGACAGGCCAAATGGACCACAGATACACCCATGTCCATAATGCTGAAGCTGACCTAGAAGAGAGGAAGAAAAAATACAAAAACAAAAGTGTGTATGAAAATGTGTAGATATATGTGAAAATGTGTAGATATATGTGAATGCACTCCTTAGCACCCTGACCCCTCTCCCCATGCACAGCTGTGGGCTATAATTTTAATGATGTTCTTTTATCCCTCAAGGGGTTCTGTTCTGAAACTTAAAGTTGCAGTTTTATACACACACATACACACACACACAGACACAGAGATGAACCCATCTCCCTAAATTGCACTTTGAAGAGGCAATCGGCAGTATAAACATTAATTAATCATCTTCCTCGCCCCTGTTTTGGAGGGATAGGTCTGGAGAAAATTACCCACTCTGAAATTCGTAGAGCTATATGCAAGGACTGACCATCAATGATATCAGAATTATCATTTTGACCGTGTTTTGAGACTATGTAGTTTATTTTTGCGTTTTGCGTTACTTTGTTTACAAGCATTTAAAAGGACAAGCTTGTATTTTGGGTTCTGGTGGGGTACGAAAGTTGAACTAAGCTCATGGGCATTTGTTATTCTTTTAATTTTAAATGTCTAAAAATGGATGTAGAAACTGCAGATTGCCCCTTTTTAAATGTTTTTTTTTAAATGGATTTTGGATATGGCTTAATTTTCATGTAGGGCCTCCCGGGTAGCACAGTGGTTAAGGGCGCTGTACCGCAGCACCACCAGAGACTCTGGGTTCTCGTCCAGGCTCTGTCGCAACCGGGAGGTCCGTGGGGCAACGCACAATTGGCCCAGCTTCGTCCGGGTTAGGCCAGTAGGGATATTCTTGCCTCATGACTTTCAACCTTCGTCTCTCCCAAACCCATACGGGAGTTTCATTTCATTTATCTGTTATTTTACCAGGTAAGTTGACTGAGAACATGTTCTCATTTGCAGCAACGACCTGGGGAATAGTTACAGGGGAGAGGAGGGGGATTAATGGGCCAATTGTAAACTGGGGATTATTAGGTGACCATGATGGTTTGAGGGCCAAATTGGGAATTTAGCCAGGACACCAGGGTTAACACCCCTACAATAAGTGCCATGGGATCTTTAATGACCTCAGAGAGTCAGGACACCCGTCCCATGCGAAAGACAGCACCCTACACAGGGCAGTGTACCCAATCACTGCCCTGGGGCATTGGGATATTTTTTAGACCATGGGAAAGAGTGCCTCCTACTGGCCCTCCAACACCACTTCCAGCAGCATCTGGTCTCCCATCCAGGAACTGACCAGGACCAACCCTGCTTAGCTTCAGAAGCAAGCCAGCAGTGGTATGCAGGGTGGTATGCTGAGTTGTAGCGATAAGACAAGATAGTAGCTACTAAAACAATCGGATACCATGAAATTGGGGAGAAAAAGGGGTAAAAATGTTTACTAAAATAAAATAAAATATTCATGAGAGAGAATAAAGTAGATGTCACGGGTCAAAATTTTGATTGATGACCCTATGTGAACCTATGTGAACTCTATGTGAACCCTATGTAGTGATGACGTGTGCATGTCTTCTGGTCAGGCAAGCCTGGTTAGGTGGGGGCTATGGGGTGAGTAAGGGTCCATTTGACAGGCCGTTAATGATTGATGACCCAAGCCTGATAGACAAGCCTGGTTAGGTGGGGGCTATGGGGTGAGTAAGGGTCCCTTTGACAGGCCGTTAATGATTGATGACCCAAGCCTGATTTATGACCCTATGTAATGATTTATGACCCTATGTCATGTAGAAGGGTGCATGCCCAGGGTTGAGTAAGTGACCATGTGTCAGG
Organism: Oncorhynchus kisutch; assembly: GCF_002021735.2. NCBI lineage: Eukaryota > Metazoa > Chordata > Actinopteri > Salmoniformes > Salmonidae > Oncorhynchus > Oncorhynchus kisutch. The sequence goes on from NC_034193.2 coordinate 44,423,882, forward strand.
TCAACCTGTTACTGTTTCTCACGGTTTGGGTTGGTTAAGGCCCCTTATAAAGCCGCTGAACAATACCTGTTTAAGACTGTACATGATAACCCCCCTGAATATTAAACAAAAATGACACCTATGCCAATTTTAGGGATGTTATGCTCGGCTTGTCATGAACCCAGTGACCAAAGCCTTGAAGAAGTTCTGTGTGAAGCTCCAGAATGTTTTAAAGGATTTTTGGGTACGAGTGAGGGCCACATGTCTTACATATTCCACCCGGAGGATTCTACGGTAAAGATATTCACAGACCGTGGACCCAAACCCCTTTATCCTGCAAAACCTGGGAGTTTTCCCCCGGCTCTGGGGATGAGAGAATGGTTAAACATCAGGCTGGCTCTTTGTAAAATTGAACAGGTCCTAAGTGTTACAAATGTGCCAGGATATGCGTTGGAAGAACAGGTCTGCGGCCGCAGTGATCTCAAGGCTCTAAGAATTGCTTCAATGGACTATAGCCCTGACAACAAAGTGACAATTTTAGCCTGTGACCTTTATGATAAGGCTAATGCTACAAAGTCTGTCAATTCTCCGGTAGCTTCCAGAGCACGCAAACATGTAAACTTTTTTATTCCTGTGTTTAGTTTTAAATGGGTGGATTATCCAATTTTCATAACACTTATGAATAAGCTGGACATTCTCTTCCAAAATGGGGAACAGTTAAAGCGCTGGGCGAGGCTTTCCTTGAGACAGAGTCAAGACCAAAAGGCCCGACGGAGGATCTACCCCTGGAGTGAAAACTTACCATGTGTTGATGGACATAGCAAGAGAGCCTTGCCTTTTGAGGGTGAACTCGACACGGACAATGGCGGTTGGTTGCATAAGCTCCCAGGATCTGTAAGAAAGGCATCGTAAAATACCTTAAGAATGTAACGATATAAAATGTATGTACTAAATATTTTGAATGAAATAAATGGTTTTAAAATCAGAATCTCACCACGTTATGAACTCTCGCGTTTGTTCACTCTTAGCGCAGTCTGTCCCTGAGAAAAATCTTGCGGAAAAAGCCATGTGCGCGCGCATGTGCGTGAGGGAGTTTTCTGTAGTGGCTGTGTGTGTGTGTGTGTGTGTGTGTGTGTGTGTGTGTGTGTTTCAAAAACAGAAAAAGGGGGGGCGGGTTGTTTGTTAAAAAAATACCCTTGCATGCCTGGTGGGTCGTTTGAAACCAAGGTTTACACTAGCCTGCAAAACAGATGCCTACCCCCCAACAATAATATTGTGTCTTACGACTCCTAATCTTAAAGGCCTTTCATAAAACTATTTTTTTAGGTGGGCTAAAAAGTCATTCATCCCAGCGATGTCGAGAACAACACACCCCATGCATCTAGGTGCTAGCACCCCGGAGATTTTAGAAGCTCCAAAAGGATCCTAATGTTTAGACACACCCAATACCATGTGTTTGAAATGTGTCAAATATACCATGGGCGGGGGTATAGCCCGAAAAAAACGACAAACCCCAAATGCTATGTAAAAAAATCATTCAGGGGTTTTTCTCTAGGTCGTAGGGTACAAAAGCGCTAGAAACCATGGGCAATGTTAGCAGCGTTTTAGTTCCGATGCAAACAGCACCTCCAGAAACTCCAAGAATCGTTATCGGACTGAAGCGTTAAAAAAGATAATCGGGGAAAACAGTCTAATGGATCTATCGCAAGGTGAGTTCTTGAAATAAATCTTTATTAGATTTGATTGTTGTGGGGAATTGTTTGAAAAGCGTGGGATGTTATAGAAATATTAAACAATCATTAGGATCAGTATGCTTACCGTATAACAAGGCAATATTAGCTAAAGTGATTATAGCTTTAATATTGTCGAATGTTTTATAGATTCTGAAGCATTCACGCAGATACTCCGAGGTATAACTGAGCTCGAACCATCCAATGGGGCTCCGAAACAAAGTGCCTACAAACAAACAAACGCCTGCCCTGAATTGTCAACGTAAGTAAGCTCCAAGAATTCCATACATAAAAATATTTATACCTTAAAAACAAAAAGTGTGGGCATCTTATATTAAAAGTTATTTTATATGTTTACAGAGGACCTAAAGCCTAGAAGGTTAAACGATGCCCTATGGAGCCTGAACGGTTTCTGCGAAGCATATGACTACGAGACAATTCTGCCCTACTCCCAGGATGTATTTACACAAAAGCAGCGAACAGAGACTTTAAACGGCAGGTCAACTCCCCTTGGCCAGGACAACGTTGTCCCCCATATTTCTAAACACCAAAGGATAATTAGTGCTCAGATCCACAGTTCCGCTTCACCCGAACAATTCTACTTGGCCGATATTCACGAGACGTCGTTCCAAGGACTAGGTATGAATCAATTATATATTATTATTTATATATATTATTATTTTAATATTTATATATTTTTTTTATGCCGGAATATGTTAAAACAAGGCCTAATGCTGTTTTTTGTTTGTTTGTTTGTTTTTTTCAGGCTCCCCATCTACCGAACCTGCAGATGCTGTAATACAGGTTGAACAAAGACAACAGCCCCTGGTTTCAGAGCTTCTTCAGAACAGCCCTCGTCAAAAAAGCCGAGGTATTTAATTAATGTATTGTTAATATATAGGCTTATATCTGAAATGTATTTGGCATTTTTAACATATTTGAGGGTTAATAACCTATTTGTGTATGTATTATTTTTATTTCAGACTCCTCACCGGCTTATGAACACAACGCACAAACATCGGAGGATGCCCAGACAAGCATCCCCGAGGAGGCTCCAAAGACACCAGCGAAACCTGATGATGTCAAAGATTTAAATGACATTTCTGAGGTAGACGATTTGATGTTCTGTGAAGCTGCCAACCTTCTTGAATCGGCCAATTCTGTGGGGGAAACAGCAGATTCTGAAATAGACCAGGAACGTTTTTTCAAAGCGTTTACCCTGGGTTTAAAATCACGAAAGGCTCTACTCCAGAGGCGCATGTGTATTCTACTCGAGCATCAATACAATCAGGATGTGTCATTCTGGCGTAGCGAGCTACCCCGTATGTTAAAAAACATTAGGGCTAAAACAAGCAAATACCGCCGTTAAAAAACACACATGTAAACACACACACACACACACATCCTTAATTAGACAGATGGCGCCCCCTATAGACCAAAGTGAGACAATTGAAACCCTCTTAGCCAGGATCCCTACAGAGCTCCAAGATATAGTTAACCATATGAATGATTCGGGGGTAATTGACATAATGACAATAGATGAAAATCTATTATCCCAGATTCCCTCCGAACTCATAGACATTATTACACGTATGAATGAGTCAGGGCCTTCCGAGGAAAACATGTTAACACAGATTCCCGAAACCATCATATCTCTAATTACCCAGCTTAACGCGAGCCCTAGGTTTAATTCGGCCCCACAGACACCTCTAAGACAGCCTTTAACAACATTGTCCGAAGAGTCTGAAAGTCAATATGATGTTTTTGAACAGTTGGACAAATGTCTAGCAAATCTGGAGGGGGGCGGTCTTGAGATCAGTGTACAGAACGAGAGCGCTAGGTTTAATTCGGCACCCCAGACACCTATAAATCAGCCTTTAACACCAATGTCCGAAGAGTCTGAAACCCAATACGATGTTTTTGAACAGTTGGACAATTGCCTAGCAAATCTGGAGGGGGGAGGTCTTGATCGAAGTGTACATGTTTTGCGTCGAAATAAATTCAACAATATTGAGGTTCGCCAGTTTTTCAATTTCGCATGGGGGGGTCAGATTCGGGAATATGCTGTGTTTTACGTAATGCTTATGGACACTTTGAATGAACTGTTAGCGAGGATTAGAGATTATAGCGAACCTAGGGATCTCTTACAGTTGGAAATTTGTGGAGACAGTCTACAGAGCAAGGTATCGCTTATTTTACAGAATGGTGAAGCAGAGCTTGAACAATTTGTTAAACTGCTAGAACGCCTTGTTCAGTCAAATTTAAACGTGCTAGCAGATAGGACCCTCGAACTTGTAGTACAATTAGTACGCCAACCACAAGGGGGCGGGGGTCAGAGACGAAAGCTCGAGAGTTTAATGCAGTCCGAAATCATAAGCAATAAAAGGGCCTATCTCATAAACGTTCACAATCCAGGTAATAAGCTATGTTTTGCCATAGGTTTGGCCCACTTACTCAGCCCCGGATGTACTGATCAAGCCGCGTTACATAAAGCTCGAGAGCTACAAACTGCGGTGGGTCTCGGTATACAGGATGCTGTGGCTTTCTCAGACATAGTCAAATTTGAAAACTTTCTGAACATCAAGATTGTGGTTTTGTACCACAGTAGGGCTAATGACGCTCTCCTCAAGTTCCAAAATATACCCGAACCACATCCTAAGACTATGTACTTTTATGTGCAAAATGAGCATTACTATGCCGTAACTAACATCACAGCCTTTTTAGGCGCGCCATATGTCTGTCCAGCCTGTCATACCGGCTACACACGCATGGGGGGGCACTCGTGCCGTTACAACTGTTCAGTATGTCTGGATAAACATTGCCCTATGCAGCCGCTAAACTTGACCCCCTGTGCGGATTGTCACCGCACATGTCGTTCGGCCTACTGTTACGAAAAACACAAAACTGAAACATGGCATCCCAAGGCATGTAAATCTGTAAGCAGTTGTGACATTAACAAGAAATGTCCAAAATGTCATTGCAATTACAACCTTAAAATAGATAGCCCTAAACCTCATGTTTGTGGAATTATACACTGCCCAATCTGTAAAGGTCCTTTGAAAAGCAGAGACGCGGAAGCGGTTCAAGAAGTAACACATGAGTGTTACATTCAGCCCTTGGCTGAAGATGAACATACAGAGAAATATGTGTTTTATGATTTTGAGACAACTCAGCAATCAGGGGTTCATTTGCCTATTTTTGTGTCAACCATGACTTTCAAGGGTGAAAAATGGTCGGCCGAGGGACCCGATTGTGCCCGACTCTTTCTAAAACATTTTAGAAAAGCCCAGTACAGAAACTTCACGTTTATAGCTCACAATGCTAGGGCCTATGACTCCTATCTGCTTCTGAACCCTTTGATACAGCAAGGCGTGGCACCCAGTGTCATAGCTCAAGGGAGTAAAATATTATGCTTTGTTGACCCCGCCTTCAAACAGAGATACATTGACAGCTTAAGCTTCTTACCCATGAGATTGGCTCAAATGCCAGAGGCCTTGGGTTTTGAAAACTCTGTCAAAGGCTATTTCCCTCATTTCTTCACATCTGAGGAGAATCTACATTATATAGGATCTTATCCAGCCCCCGAAATGTACGGGTGTGATCAAATGTCTCCCAAAGAGCGTGAGAGATTCATGACATGGTACGAGACCGTAAGACATGGCACTTTTGATTTCCATAAAGAGATGGAATCATACTGTGACAATGACGTTGTTATACTTCGTGAAGGATGCCTCAGATTCAGAGAAGAGGTAATCAAAGATGCGGGCATTGACCCCTGGAGCTGTACAACTATTGCATCAGCGTGCATGAAAACCTATCGTACACACTATCTAACTCCTGAATCTATAGCTATCCCATCGCCAGACAACTACCGACGCCAATTCAAGGCCTACTCTAGTGGTTCCATTCAATGGTTGGAGTACTTGGCCCAGGATAAAGATATTTTTATCCAACATGCTTTGAATCGGGGGGAGAAGGCTTTTGGGCCTTACCATGTAGATGGATACACACAGATTGACGGGGTTGAGACAGTGTATGAGTACAACGGTTGTTTCTTCCACGGTTGTAAATTATGCTTTGTCCCCCACACCTTGTGTGTCCTAACCCAAAAGACTTTTGGGGAAATGTACCAAGAGTTTCAAGACAAACTGAATTCTTTAAAGGCTACTTACGGGTTAAAAGTTGTGGTTTTGTGGGAGCACGAATGGACAGCCCTCAAAAAGGTAGATCCTAGTGTTAAGGCCTTCCTTACCCATTATGACCCTCCAGAGCCCCTGGAACCGCGACAGGCCTTGTTTGGAGGCCGGACCAATGCTTTGACATTGCGTTATGTAGCTCAACCCGACGAGACAATAGGCTATGTAGATTTTACATCCCTATATCCTCATGTAATGAGTTCCTCATTCTATCCTATAGGGCATCCTGAAATTATTCACAGCGACTTTGACGAACCCCAAAATTATTTTGGTTTAATCAAAGCGACTGTCTACCCTCCTAGGGGGCTGTTTATACCTGTGTTGCCTTACAAGGGTCCTAAAGGAAAACTTTTCTTTCCCCTTTGTCGCACATGCTGTGAAAACCACAACCAGGAAAACCCCTGTGATCACACAGATCAAGAAAGAGCCCTGACCGGTGTATGGGTCACTGTAGAATTCTCTAAGGCTTTAGAGAAGGGGTATCGTGTGGCCAAAATCTTTGAAGTGTGGAACTTTTCCAGGAAATCAGACACACTTTTTAAAGAGTACATCAAAACCTTCTTGAGATGCAAGCAGATGGCTTCAGGCTATCCTGCATCGGTCACAGATCAAGAAAGTAAAGACCAGTACATTCAAGACTACCATGACAGAGAAGGCATACTTCTTGACCCTGACAGAATAGAGGTCAACAAAACCAAAAGAAATGTGTCGAAATTGTACTTGAACTCCCTTTGGGGGAAATTAGCGCAGAGATGCAATATGCTAACAACTTCGATCATTAAAGACCCCGAAGAATTTTTGGAATTTGTTTTTTCGGACCAATACGAAATTTCACATTTTTCCTTCTTGAGTCAAGACATTGCCTTGGTGCAATGGAGGCGCCACCAAAAGTGGGTTCTACCCCCGGGTAATGTAAATGTGTTTCTTGCAGCATTTACCACAGCCTATGGCCGCCTTGAACTGTACACCCTCATGGAACAGCTTCAGAGGCGGGTTCTTTACCACGACACAGACTCTGTGGTCTATGTAAGCAAACCGGGGGATTGGACCCCCCCACTTAGCAACTATCTTGGGGGTTTAACGAGTGAACTCGAAGAGGGTGACCATATTACAGAATGGTCCTCATGTGGTCCAAAAAGCTATGCTTTTAGGACTAAAGCCAATCACGTGGTGTTGAAAGCCAAAGGCGTGACTCAAAACTATGAAAATGCACCGCGTGTAAACTTGGAATCAATCACGCGCTTGGTCGAGGGGTTCGTAAAGGACAAGAATAGTGACTTGGAGATTTTGAGCTCCTACAACAAAATAGTGAGGGATAAAAAGGGGTTCCATCTAAGAAACGCACCACTCACTAAAAGATTCAGGGTAGTCTATGACAAGAGACAGCTATTGCCTGACGGTACCACATTGCCCTTTGGCTACTGACTTATGCTACAAGCCCCAGTGTGTCTTAAAGCTTAAGATATTATGACTGCTGTCGAGGGTTTTGACCCCCGGCTACAATTGCCTTTTTCAGCATTAATTGCAGGCCCTTCAAACAGTGGCAAAACTTTTTTTGTAAAAAGTATTTTAGAGAATTCTGAACATGTGTTATCTCAAAAGCCTGACAATATTGTATGGTGTTATTCATGTTACCAACCTCTGTATGATGAATTATTGAAGACAATAAAAATCAAGTTTGTTGAAGGAATACCCGATTCTCTGTCTGATGATGAACTTCTCCCCCCACATGTAAATAATCTGCTGGTTTTGGACGATATGCTATTTGCTGGTAGCGAACACCCTGAAATTGCACGAGCTTTTACCCAATATACTCATCATAGAAACCTGTCCGTGCTTTACTTGGTCCAGAATGTGTTTCACCAAGGTAAAAATAGTCGGACCATTAGCTTGAATGCCAACTACATGGTATTGTTTAAAAATCCTAGAGACAAACTGCAAATTAGCACTCTAGCTCAGCAGATGTACCCTGGACGGAAATCATACTTTATGGAGAGCTATGAGGACGCTACCAAAGAGCCATTTTCTTATTTAATCGTGGATTTAAAAGCAAATACTCCAGAACACCTTAGGCTACGTACAGGGCTGTTTCCGGGGGAGAGGCCTGCTGCATACCTTCCTAAAAAGTAAACGCTATGTCTCTGCGTTTAAAAAGAAACCTCCCCCTCTTGAGAAGGCTAGTAGGTTCTACAGCTAAAGAACGGAAGGCCATCTTGGGTCGCTGTTCTTCAGATCTCATATTAGCCCTATGTGAGATTGCTTTGAATCTTCTCAAAGGACGCATTCCACTCACCCTGAACCAATTGAAAAAATTAAGGAGACAAAAGACAGCGATCAAACTCTTTGCCAATAAAAGGGCCAGTCTTCAAAAGAAAAGACATAGTATACAACAGTCTGGGGGTTTTCTTCTACCTTTACTCAGTATAGCCGTGCCCTTCATCACCAGCCTTATTGCGGCCAGACGTGGTGGTTGAACACGTGGGTGTGATGGCCACTAAAATGTACTTGGTGCCTCAACAAGAGTTGGATAGACTTAAAAAACAAATGCAGGGTCCTGAAGATATCAGACAAACAGCGGAAAATGATTTGGATACGGCCATGAAGGATGTTTTGAACCGAAAAGGATTGAACCCCTATGATAAGATTCAAAAATACACAAACCTAATGCAAAGGTATTTGACTCGGGTAAAGCAAGGGGAGAGAGAGACTAACCATTTAACCCTTTCCCTACCGGACCCTTTAACAGATGTCGAACCTAACGATAGCCATGCCCCTGTAAGGCCTGTACCGTCGATCTTACCTAGTGGAGATAATATGTCGGGTGAAGCTCAAATGCCATTTGAAGATAAAGTTATGCATGACCTACTGACACATGTGCCTTTACGTAACAGGAAGAATGTTAAATACATTATGAACAAGATAAAAGACTCAAAGGGGATAGCTGCTTGGAACGACTCTGGAGAGTTTATCCTTCAGGGCTCTGTGGTTAGGGGGTCCCATATGCAGGACTTGCTTAAAAGTACCACGGCTGCCCACAAGGTTGCTGATGACCGAAGGCCTCCCGGCTGGCGTCAGTTTCTTAAGGCCCTGGCAATCCTCAACATCCCCCTCTCCGGTGTACCCAACCATAAGCTTCGTCAACAGATTCAAGCTTTAAAACAAAAGCCTTCAACGAGATACAGCACCCCTAAAGATGCCCCAACGACACCGGCCCCATATGAAAGCGATGATGCTAACTTATTTACTCCCATGAACGTCTCAGGACCTTTTCCTAAACCCGATCTCTCGGCGTGGTTAGACTTTTGAAAATGACTTTTGAATGACTATGATTAAATTCAATAAATTTTTTATTTGAAAAATAAGCAAGTTAACATTTGTGGCATTCTTGAAACATATGACGTGAGCATACGCCTTGATTACGCGTTCTTAAAGGACACACATTTGAACACTTTTGATATTTTCTAACAAAACAAGATACAAGGTTATCATTACTTCTTAAATCATCCTTATAAAGAGACATAACATCTTCAAAAGAAACTCCCCGGGCTCTTTGGCACAGGTAAAATACACAGTGGTGACCGCATGTAGTGGAAAGGTTATCTTGCACTTGTTTGATGTTGTAGTAGATCTTTGTACCGTTTAGGGTCAAAAAATCTTTAATAGATTTAGGGAAATGTGAAAAACCGGGGGGAAAGCCATAGGAATCAAAAAAAGTTGAGATTTTTCGTCCACCTTCCTGTTCTAATGTCATAGCTAGCCAATGTTCACCAGGCATGTGTTTAGGATGGGTATTGACAATAAACATTGCAGGCCTCTCAGACCATATCTCCATAGGTAATTCATCACAAGCCAACACTCCACAAAATTGTTTTCCAATCAAGCGGCTCATGAGCCCGTCCAACTCTTGGGTATTCATGTCTTTGTTCAAAGGTCCTTAATAATAATCCACTAAGACCTGTCTTCGGGCATTCACTTCCAAGATTGAATCAGAGCATGCGTAAACAATCATGCTAACTGTACAGGCTAAAGGTGTACGGAAACGCATTTCCAGCCTGAGGTTACCTTGGGACACCACAGACAGATTTCCTGAGGTGTCATCATCAGGTGATAAATTGAAAGCATACAATGTGTAACCCTCTGCAAAATCATTTCTGTCAATAGGTAAAGAGAGATCTTTTAGATGTCGCCCTGTAGCCAGGAATAGATTGTAAAATTCTCGCACAGATATGTTGTTATTAAATTGTGGTTGGAAAGCCTTCGCCGGAACCTGACGTCCGTCCTGACAGAGCGCTACATACTCTGCATTGAAGTGCTGAAAATTAAAGGGGTTTTTATCTAAACTGCCCGTATTAGAGGCGTGATCAACCAGACCTATAACCACATATCTAGGTAAAGGGCCTAGAAATAGGTTTTCTTGACTGCAGATTCTACTGCCCACAGGTATGCTAAAGGTTTTCATGGTAATTCTTTGGAGAGGGTAAAGGGCATTTCCTTTCATCAAAGCATGTGAGTGACCCAGGCGCACGGCCGGAGATACAGATACTTTTTTAATAAAAAGGGTTGCCCCCAACACTTTCAAACTAAAATCCCCGTCTTGGGGAGACATCAGGCAAAAATCATCCTTGGCCCTGGTTAATTTTAATCTTAAATCAACCGAATTTAAGAGTAACCGTTCTTGAAAGAAAATGTCAGAGTGTATAGGGCCTAGCAAATGAAACTCTCGAGATTCGGCGCAGTAGCGAGCTCGTGCCGCTAGTCCTTTGTTTGCACCGGTGGAAGGGTCTGTCGATTCCATAGAGGCTCCTGCAGTATCCTTGCTAAACAGCCCGGCGCTAAATTGGGTTTTGAGAGTGTCTTCGGAGTAGTTTAGTAAACACTCCATGATGGCTCTATAAGGGTATGTAGCGCTGCTTTGACTGATTAGGCGTTCACCCAAAGTCACATCAACTTGGGAGAAAATGGTGGCCAAGGGGTAATTAATGAGACTCACTTTGGCATCGTCTGCAATATTAGACCCATCTCTTTTGGTCACTTTTAGACGTAAATGCACCAAGGTGTTGTTGAGGTCCAGATAGTTGTCACCATGGCCTGGTATGAAAAATTCGATAGGCCCGTTATCGGTAATAGCAGAGAGAGGGGCTATCTCCACATAACTGGATCTATCTATTGAATGCTGCGTTAACGGTGCCGTGAAAAGATCAAGTTCTGTCTTTATAGCTTCAGAGGACATTCGATGTAAAAGAGCCATGTCACTTATTCTTTTAGAAAATACTTCCTAGTATTCTTTTAGCCTGTTTTGGTACAGACCTCCTCACTTTACCCCGTCTTTGACTTACTGAGGTTCTTTTAACAGTTAACCGCCGCTTTTTAGGTGCAGGTCTACGCCTTAAACCAGGGGGTCTCTTTTTTGGCCTTCGAGACAATATCATAAGCCCCGAGCCTTCTTGATGCTCCACCTCTGGTGACGCCCTTCGGGTCATAGCATTGGCTACAACCTCACTTACTATATTTTTAGCCGCTGATTTTAAATGTGGTTTGGCTATGCTGAAGCCTCTCTTCATAAACGGTAAAACCATCCTGAAGAGGTTACGGAATATACCTCCTATCCCCGAACCATACATTGTCGGCGCTCCATGATATCCTGGTAGTCCATTACCCACTTGATCCACATAGTATGAAACATAACGGTTAGGGTCGAGCTGATGGTGCTCCATAACCCTTTTATTTGTATTATGTTTATAAATATAATACAGCTATTATATATGTAGAGAGGTTTTGGTGGGTCTAAAGTGGAGTTTTACAATCGTTTTACCATAAGTAAATTCAATGTTTTCGTTCTGATCCGTTTTAAGCTCAACCAGAATGTTTTCAATATAGTTCTTGCTGACATGTACGTAGTGCGGCTTGTCATAATTGACAGTGACGATGTCCCCATCCTTGCCGTCTATATGAACTGTTCGCAGGAGGGGCACACAGCTGTCTCCGACCCTTTGATAGGTTATGATGTCGGTATAGACAAATATGTTGTAAAAGCCTGCATGTATATCCGCAGGGAATGGGAATAATTTATCGTTCACATACGTCCATTTATTGGGACCCATCCCCAACATGTAGGATAAATTACCGCTGGTCTTTATACCTCCGTTAGCAGGCCCTGAGATTTGTATCCTTTTATGGATTGGATTGTAGAATAGGAATATTTCCATCTTGTTCAGGGTTAGGTGTTCATTCAACTCTGAGACGATCCTGTCGACGGTTCTATAGAAACCTTTTTTAAGCTTAATAAGTTTCGCAGGTTCCGAGAACCTTTTGCAATAAAAATCACGGTCCTTAGCTTTGATATTATACCAACTATGGGGGTATGTAATCTCGCTGAGACCTACTTCCCAAGCCTCTGATAACTCTATAGGCTTTGGAAAATTGGTTGTATACTTCGAACTCTGATTATTACGATATATCTGTGCCGACGCATTACTGGGGAGAGTCAGGTAGAAGCCGCTGTGTTCCATGATGCCCAACTGTGTACACGCGAATGATGCGCTAGTTATCATGACTAGGGGTTTAAATTAACCCCCGTTGCCTCCACCACATCCTGCTCCAATACCCAACTGTTGAACTTTTGAGGCCAGTTTTTCCAGCGGACCAGCAACCATTTTTTACCCTTTTCTCTCTTCTGATCTAGAATCTCCTCCACGTGAAAGACTTTGTCTTTACCCAACTGGACCTTCTGTAATTCCTTCTCATAAAAAGATCCCTCTATAAGATCCCCGTCATAATCTTTTAATTTGTAGACCGGCGGAATGCGTGGCAGACATTCGGTAACGGTAAACAACTCCGAGCTAAAGCCTTGTTCGTATTTTTTGTCGAAAACACCCCTCAACTTTGATATACGCACCAAGTCACCCACTAGGAATTTAAAAGTCATTTTTTTCTTACGGCGAAGTGGGAACAAACCATACATATTTTTAAAGACTTGAAAAGAGTTTTCCGAAGAGACCTCCGAGGGCTTCATACGTATAGTCTTATGGTAGCTGTGGTTGTAACCGTTTACTAAATCCTGAACTATGTCTGTATATCGGTTGGTGTTGTGAGCTGTAAAATAGCGCCACATCCGCTCTTTCAAAGTCCTATTAAAGCGTTCCACAACCGAAGCTTTCAAATCAGAGCCTGTAGCAAAATGTACTATATTATACTTATTCATTAGCTTCTGAAATGTTTGATTAAAAAATTCTTTTCCGCCATCCGTCTGCACTTTCTTGGGGGCGCCTCCTGCCTTCAAGATCGATTCAAAGGCCCTGGTCACCTCTGCCCCGCTCTTATTTTTTAACACCCTTACATAGGCTAATTTAGAGAAAATATCTATAACCGTTAGCATGTAGCGATTTCCATCATTTTTATCGGCAAGGGACTGCATGTCACATAGATCCGCCTGAAATTGGGATAATGGATGCGTAGAAAAAACTCTATTTCTTGGAAAATGTTTTCTTACAGGTTTATGTAGAGTGTAGGCATCTTGCTCTGATAACCATTCATTCACTTTAGCATCGCTTAACAGACTACCTGTTTCTTCGACTATAGCTCTCTGTAAACGCTCTTTACCCCCATAAGACCCGGGGTTAGAGGGATTATAATATATGTTTTTCAACAGCTGCTCAGCCATCCTTCTTGCCTCTCTGAGGTACAATAACTGTAATGAGCCACTTTCATATAACGACAACATTTCAGTTTGTGAATTTTTATTTTAAGAATGCAACAATTATTACGTATACAGACAATTCAGGATTTGTTGCAAGATACAAGTCCCCGTTTTCTCAACAATCACAGCATGCAACACCCTGTATATATTGTTTAGATTTACAGGTTTGTTTCGCTGAATTTTTAAAACACACACGTCTGATATATAAGTATATAAACAACAAATATGATACACATTCACATTAAAGGGTGGTTCAAACAAATAATGTAAAATCTTAGCCAAAGTTATTTCTAGTTCTTCAGAATCCTCAACAAGCCTTGATACCATATGTGACCATTGTAAACTCTCGCCCGTATGTCGGACATGTTTCATGATTTGCTCCATTTTTAACACACGCTCTACAATAAACCCTGTATTGTGGGTTGTGTAGAACTTTACATTGTTCACTTTATTTTCAATAATCTGATGCATAACATTTGTAAGGTCTCTCAAAAGAAAAAATGTATTTATTCGCTCAAACATCGTAGACACATAGTTACCCATAGCTCTAAATAAACAAAATGTCACTCGGTCTCTTGGGATTTATTGAGCCAGAAAAGCATCACATCAGCCATCACAGCTTCCCTGTATTTGTTGTCGTCCACCAGGGTGTGTCGGATTTCTTTGAGTTTCTCATGGATGAAGAGGGCCTCCTTCAGTTCATGTAGGAAGGCTTCGGTTACCCCGTAAACTCTAGGGATAGACGGCGCAATACCCATAGACTCCAGGGCGATGACCAGCGCTGGTATAAAACGGCAGGACCACAGTCTTTTCACCAGCTCCTCAAAATGATTGAAAAAGTAGTATCTAGGAGGGTCGTAGAGGCAAGGATGACGACGCTGGCTGGGATGATTGATCTCACAGCCGATGCATTTTTCTCGTATATATTCGCCAATCACCACGTTTAAAAGTGTAGCTACAGAGGCCTTGATTGTATCCACAAAAACAGTACTGGCCACCCCATCAAACACATCCTCAGGCTGGGTAAATGTCGGGGGTGTCACGGGTCTTGCCAGGGGTGCGTAGAGTGTAGGGCTTCGTGGCATAGAGTCTTTAGTGTCGGGCCCCCATGACGTAGTGGCTTCCTCGTAGATGGTCTGGAGATCCATGGTGTATGCTGAAATGAAGAACTGGCTGCTTTTTTTCTTTTTATTGTAGAACAAGGCCCTTGGGTATCTGGGGGGGCGGGGTTAAAGCATCCGCTTACTTAGTTTTCTTCTGACGCTGTATCTTCTTGAGGCTCTTTTGCATCGTAATCTTTACGATTCGTATATATTATGCACTTCTTTAAATGAACAAGGCTCTGACGCTGTTGGCTCTGTACAAAGAGAGCATCCAACGGTTGCAACATTTTCAATTCCAGTACATCCCAACTGTTAAAAGGAATAAGCAGACGCAGTCGGGTATCCCCAGTCAGGCCACCACCCCTAAGTTTGTGGTTTCGGATTGCCTCGGTGCCGATATAGAACTCCACGCTGCCGCACGGTCGGCCATTCTTTCTTTGTATTTTCACCCTGTGAAATATTTGTCCTGAGGAGTCCGGGGTACCTTCCCAACGGGTCTCGTGGCCCGTGAACACACTATACCCCTTGGTGATAAGGCTCAGTTCAGGACACACAACCTTGCGAAAAACCGACCAGTCTTCAACACCATATTCCAAGCCTACAGTCTGGTCTGTATATTCTTCTCCTTCATCTACCGTATAGAGGGTCACTCTACAGGCCAGGTAATCAAACCGATACCCCCACTGCTGGCCATTAGACATCAACACTTGATCTGTCAGAGCATTTGCTGGCGGTATTTGGGTTCTATACACATTTAAAAAACGTTTTTTTGGCGCATCATATATTGCTGGTTGATACTTTGCCCTTGCTCTATCGGCAACCCGAAGGCCTGTTTCAGTTGTTACAGTCATCACTGCTTTGGTACCGATCCCAAATTCCATGGTTATTCTTAAGATCTTGTGCACTCTTAAACAGGTATTGTTCAGCGGCTTTATAAGGGGCCTTAACCAACCCAAACCGTGAGAAACAGTAACAGGTTGACCTGACACATGGTCACTTACTCAACCCAGGGCATGCACCCTTCTACATGACATAGGGTCATAAATCATTACATAGGGTCATAAATCAGGCTTGGGTCATCAATCATTAACGGCCTGTCAAAGGGACCCTTACTCACCCCATAGCCCCCACCTAACCAGGCTTGTCTATCAGGCTTGGGTCATCAATCATTAACGGCCTGTCAAATGGACCCTTACTCACCCCATAGCCCCCACCTAACCAGGCTTGCCTGACCAGAAGACATGCACACGTCATCACTACATAGGGTTCACATAGAGTTCACATAGGTTCACATAGGGTCATCAATCAAAATTTTGACCCGTGACATCTACTTTATTCTCTCTTTCATGTAAAAAGTTCCAGTCTAGCCCCTCTGAGCTTTGCCTGCTCGTGACGTGTCTGTCTCACAAGTGGCCAGAGTTGATCCTCTCTTAACCTGGGTCTGGGGCTCTGGACATTTTCGGGGGGAACAGTCCTGGCATTAAAGCTATAATGAAAAATAAAGTTTCATCCAGCTCTAGTACTAGTAATTGATGTTCACTATCACATTTGTAGTTCTTCATTCACCAACACACAGAATGTGGTTTACTCCTGTTTTTCACTTAATGTGGCTAGGTTTATAAAACTGTCCCAAAGAGTGACACTTTCCCCATGTTCTATTCATTAGGGCACACTAGCAAAATGTTTAGCACTGGAAGTCCTGGTAGTCCCTCCCTGTGTTCTGTTTGGTGCTTAATGAATATCTCCTGTAGCCCATGGAGGTGTTTGTGGACGATGAGACCAAGCTGACGCTGCACGGCCTGCAGCAGTACTACTGCAAGCTGAAGGATAGCGAGAAGAACCGCAAGCTCTTTGAACCTGCTCGACGTGCTCGAGTTCAACCAGGTACGGACAGAGGTCTTTTCAGAGAATTGAATGCTAAATCTGAGCGAGTTGAATGTATTTTGTCCATGGAATTGAAAGTCACGTGTTTAAATACAATTTTACTCATTCAAGTGAACTAAGTCTATGCACTGACAAAGTTTCTGCCTGTGAGTTTTATGCCCTGTGTTTTTCATCTTCAGAGTGTACATTTATTTGACCAGGGTAAAGCCAGAGTGCCATATCAGATGCAGCATGGGTTTTGTGCCCCATGTTTGTCTTCGGTGTCTCACTGCTATTTTCTCCCCTGTCTGAATGTGGTGATCTTTGTGAAGACTGTGCAGCGCTGTGTGGCTCTGTCTCAGCTGCTGGTGTAGCAGAACTTCCCTGCAATCGCCATCCACAGGGGCATGGCCCAGGAGGAGAGGTGGGTTCTGATGGAGAGGAAAAAAATCACTGGCTAAACCCTACAGTCTATGCACTTGTTAAAATCTGAGCAGTTTTGATTGATATGAGCAATATTAGGATATTCAAGTCATCTCATATATTAATAAGTGCATAGGGTTAGGGGTAGATTTGGGATTGGGTCTTGGCTTTCATTGAGAATTTCTGATTTGGACAAAAGAATGTCCTCGACTTTTCCGTAAACCGATAAGTGGTTGAGGAGTGTCAATTCGTTAGTAGGCAAACTGTGTCTTCGCCTCCTGCTGAGGAAGCATAAGTGTCCTTTGCTGAAGTTAAATGAGAATCACATTTACTTGCACATTTTCTATAATAGTCATGTAGCAGAAGCTGTTATCCAGAGGGACTTAACAATAACTTTCTCTCAGACAACATGTTTGTGGGTCACAGTTTCAGTGTACCTACAGGAGTGAAGCAGGATGTATAATGCCTGGTCTACTTATTCTAAATCTATGGGTGCCCCCCTTCCTCCCCCAGGCTTTCCCGGTACCAGCAGTTCAAGGACTTCCAAAGGCAGATCCTGGTGGCCACCAACCTGTTTGGCCGAGGGATGGACATTGAGCGCGTCAACATCGTCTTCAACTACGACATGCCCGAGGATTCCGACACCTACCTGCACAGAGTGGCCCCGACACCTACCTGCACAGAGTGGCCCGTGCAGGCAGGTTCGGGACGAAATTCATTATATCGGTCCATGGCCCTGGACAGCAGATGATTCTAGATAACGAGATGAATCTAATGAATAAGTTGCTTTGATGGTAAGCTTGAATGAAGAACAGACACATTTGGGCTAATTAGCTAATATCATGTCATCAGGTGAAGCTCCCTCAGACTACCCAAGTTCCCTAAACGCAACCACATTTAGAAGAATAATTGCTTCCTGAATTCCTGGTGTAGCAATAAGCGCCCTCCTGATAATCACGTTTCCATGAATACCAAGGGGAACATGGCTTTAAAATACACACTTCCACCATCCTCTCTCCAAAGGAATTGCAAATTAATGCGATGTGACTAATAATTTATTCTGCAATGGTAGTGAGTGCATTGTCGGAGGGTGGCTAGGCCGATCTGACCCTGATCAGGTCTGTGATTCAATAAGATACAGATTAAAAGGATCACCAGCACTGCTGCGTTAACCTCAAATGGATTACAAACAGATTTAACACTGTACACCAACAACCACGGATGCCCTTGCATTTGCCTAGGCATTAACAGAAAATACACACATAAACGATACACAGTATGTCCATGGGATTGGTTTAAGCCTCACTTTCCCAAAGTAGATGAACCAACCAGATCCCCTTTTCTGGGGCACTGATCGAAACTGATCTGGGACCAGTATAGTTAGTGTGGCGTCAAAAAGAAACTATCTGACCTATTACTATTACACCTGTGCCACTTTGGTACAATAGCCCCAGTACATTGTGTCACCAGTTGATTGTGTGTTCATTCAGCTCTATATTAACACCAAATGAAACCTCCCTCTGGGGTTACAGAACAGGTCTGAATTGTTTGCCACACACACTGGAATGGGCCAATAGAGAAGTGATGTTAATTATACTCCCAGAGAGAGTGAACTGAGGTGAATCATTCCTGTACATTACCAGACACTAGTGACCCTAGAAAACAAGTGCAACCAAGACAACAGCTCTGGTGAAATGGTTGCGCGGGCTTGTTTATCATAATAAAGGGCAAGGCCCTGTTCACCTGACTAGGTGGGGACATAGATGGGGGTGCGTGGTATTGGGCGTGGCCAACAGCGCCTTCTCCGACCAACATTTTTAGAGGCCCTCCCATGGCAGCAGAAACAAAATGTTGCTTTTTTAAAACAATTTTGTCTGCTATTCGCAATTCTAGACATTTTGCCATGGGGAAAAGAACGTATTTTACAGTTGAATTAAGCTAGTTTCCTGCAATTCTACACATTTAGCCATGGCTTGTGTTGTGTTCTTATGCTACACTTCATGACCAAAAGCTTGTCAAACATCTCATTACAAATCATGGGCATTATTTTAGAGTTTGTCCCCCCTTTGGTGCTATAACAGCCTCCACTCTTCTGGGAAGGCTTTCCACTAGATATTGGAACATTGCTGCGGGGACGTGCTACTTGCTTCCATTCAGCCACAAAAGCATTAGTGAAGTCGGGCAATGATGCTGGGCGATTAAGCCTGGCTCGCAGTCGGTGTTCCAATTAATTCCAAAGCTGATCGATGGGGTTAAGGTCAGGGCTCTGTGCAGGCCAGTCAAGTTCTTCCACACCAACCTCGGCAAACCATTTCTGTTTGGAACTCCCTTTGTGCACGGAGGCATTGTCATGCTAAAACACTGGAACCAAAGGGCCTATCCCGAACCATGAAAAACAGCCCCAGGCAATTCGTTATTCCTCCTCCAAACATTAGTTGGCACTATGTATTGTGGCAGGTAGCGTACTCCTGGCATCCGCCAAACCCAGATTTGTCCATCGGACTGCCAGCTGGTGAAGCGTGATTTATCACTCCAGAGAATGCGTTTTCACAGAGTCCAATGGCAGCAAGCTTTACACCACGTTTCCAATTCACAATAACAGCACTTACAGTTGACCGAGGCAGCTCTAGCAGGGCAGATATTTGACAAACTGACTTGTTGGAAAGGTGGCATCCTATGATGATGCCACGTTGAAAGTCACTGAGCTCATCAGTAAAGGCCATTCTACTGCCAATGTTTGTCTACAGAGATTGCATGACTGTGTGCTCAATTTTTATACATCTGTCAGCAAAGGATGTTGCTGAACTGTCCGAATCCACTACTTTGAAGTGGTGTCCACATACTTTTGTATATATAGTGTATCTGAGTGACTCAAACATTATAACAAAATCAATTGGGGGCCCCATGCCAAGACATTTGGGGAATTTTAGGGGAAACACTGCAATGTTGTTTTTGTAATATTATCACCCCTCTAGTATGTGATGTATCAGTTATACTGATCTGTAGCATCCTGTATCTGGGCAAATATTGGTTTGCTTTGTGAGTAACTTTAACTAGTTGCCATTCCATTTCCGCTTTATTCCGTGCTGTAATGTAAAGTGCTTCCAAAATAATATGAACAACAGACTAGAAGGGAGCTTGTAATAGCTGCAGTAGGGCAGGATACTGGAGTTTTAGACTTGATATGTCAGGTCATGGAGTTGCTCTCAGTATCTCAGCGTCAGCAGGATAATGGAGTGGAACCTTTAGCACAGGGCAGGCCTCTGCTGATCGCTACAACCAACCAACCAACCACAGTGAGAGAGTCGGTGTGATGAACAAATAGTCAGAACCTCCTACTACGGTCCTTATTGTGGCATTCAGCAGTTTTGTACAGAAGAAGCACGCCACAGCCAAGCCGGTGTAAAACACAAAGACTTAATCTGACAACATCACAAAGGCATATTAGTTTACCATTCATTCACAGTTCACTTTAGCATGGATTGCCATAACAACAGCAAGTAGCAGGGATGATAAGAAAGAAGTGAGGTTTACACAGCTATGTGTAAATGCCAACTGTCCCTTTTACTGAGCTGTAATGTTCAAATGTCCCATCCGTGTGTGTGTGGTAATCTAGTATAGAGTTTAATTTCAAAACAAGGTCATGAGGATGTGTGAAGATCAGATAATTGTTTTCTCGAGAGTTAGTGTTTCACTCTCTGTATGGTGAGTGCATTTCCTAGATAAGGTTAAAAGAAATGACTTGATTTCTCACTCAACACACCCTGTACTGGTGAAATCTACCCAGCGCTTTCACTTGGTGGTGCATGTCTCTAGTCTGTTCTATTCTAGCATTTATAATATTAACAATTATTAGCCTGAAATGCAAGGTCATTTATTCCTTGAAAAGTAGTCCCCAAAAAGACCGAATGCAGATGCTTGGGGCAGAATACTTCACTTTTTTTATAGTCAGCCATAATACCTCTTCCATAATAAAATGTTTGAGATCTTTCGCTCTCTGTCACGACTTCCGCCGAGGTTTGCTCTCCTGCCCGTTCGGGCGGTGCTCGGCGTTCGTCGTCACCGTCCTACTAGCCACTACCGATCCCTTTTCGTGTATCTGTTGGTTTTGTCTGATTGGTTTCACCTGTGTGTTGTTTAGTTAATTAGTGTCTGTATATAATGTAGGTTGTCCCACCCTTGTTTTGTGCGGGATTGTTTATTTTGGTCATTCATTTTCGTCTGTCGTGGTTATCGTGTTTTCTTATTCTCCGGTTAGTCTGTTATCCTATGTTGGATAATTTCGCCCTGTGTTTGTTTGGGTTGACCGTGTTTGTTTGTTCACCGGAGAATAAACTTTATTATCGCATTCTGCTCTCTGGGCCTGATTCCACCCACCTTAATTAGACGTGACAGAATCCCGCACCACCATGGAATCAGCAGGAGCAGCAGCGTCTCCTCTCCATCGATGGAAGAGAGGGTCCTCCATCATACCAGCCTGATTCACCGGATTGGTTCTGCTATGGACCAAATGATGGAGAAAATGGATCGATGGGAGAGGAGTGGCCTCCCCACCTCATCTTTAGCAACCCCTTCTCCAGCACCTGTTTCTGCGACCACATCTGGCTCTGGGGCTCTTCGGCTGACACTCCCACGGGAGTTTGACGGATCGGCGGCTGGGTGCCAGGGTTTCCTCCTTCAGCTGGAACTATACCTGGCTACCGTGCGTCCTGCTCCCTCTGGAGAGGAGAGCGTGTGCGCCCTCGTCTCCTGTTTGACTGGGCGAGCCCTCGAGTGGGCCAACGCAGTGTGGAATGGTCCGGACTCGGCTAAGGATAATTACCCAGAGTTCACCCGCCGATTCCGAGCTGTTTTTGACCATCCACCCGAGGGTCGGTCGGCGGGTGAACGGCTGTTTCACCTGCGTCAGGAGACGAGGAGCATACAGGATTTTGCCCTAGAGTTTAGGACTTTGGCAGCAGGAGCAGGATGGAACGACAGGGCCTTGATTGATCATTTTAGATGTAGTCTCAGTGAGGACGTCCGCAGGGAGCTGGCATGTCGGGACACCACATTCACTCTGGATGGACTTATCGATCTGGCTATCCGTCTCGACAACCTGCTGGCTGCTCGCGGGCGTTCGGATCAGGTCCTGTCGTTTCCAATCCCCAGCCCCCCTGTTCCTATCCCTATGGAATTAGGAGGTACGGCTTCAAGGGGGACCGGAGGAGTGTCCTCCTGCACCAGTTGTGGTCGACGAGGGCACACGTCCGACCGGTGCTGGAGGAACTCGTCTAGGAGTCGGGAGGACAGGCGGAACACTGCTCGATCACCCCAGGTGAGTAAGCACCAAACTCATTCAGAGCTTCCTGTCGGTCATGTGTTTGTATTGATTTCTTTCCCTGGTTTTTTCCCCCATCTCTACAGCATAAGGCGCTAGTCGATTCAGGCGCAGCTGGGAATTTTATGGATCGTGGGCTTGCGTTAAGGCTAGGGATTCCCCTGGTGTCGTTAGATCGACCTTTCCACGTGCACTCCTTAGATAGCCGACCATTAGGGTCAGGAGTAATTAGGGAGGCTACGGTGCCGCTGGACATGGTAACGCAGGGTGATCATAAGGAGCAGATTAGCCTGTTCCTTATAGATTCACCTGCGTTTCCAGTGGTGTTGGGGGTTCCCTGGTTAGCTCAACACAACCCGGTGAATTTTCTGGCGACAGGGGGCTCTTAAGGGGTGGTCAGAGGAGTGTTCAGGTAGGTGTATAGGAGTTGCCGTTGGTGCGACTACGGTGGAGAGTCCAGACCAAGTTTCCACCGTGCGCATTCCCTCTGAATATGCCGATTTGGCTATCGCCTTCAGTAAAGGGAAGGCGACCCAATTACCACCTCATCGTCGAGAGGACTGCGCGATAAACCTTCTGGAAAACGCTGCACTTCCTAGGAGTCACGTGTATCAATTGTCCCAGGAGGAGACAGTTGCGATGGAAACATATGTTTCCGAATCGCTGGGACAGGGGTACATTCAGCCCTCCATATCACCCGTCTCCTCAAGCTTCTTTTTTGTGAAGAAGGATGGAGGTCTGCGTCCGTGTATTGATTATAGAGGTCTAAATTCCATCACAGTGGGGTTTAGTTACCCACTACCTCTCATCGCTACGGCAATGGAATCATTTCACGGGGAGCGATTCTTCACAAAACTGGACCTGAGGAGCGCGTATAATCTGGTACGTATCCGGGGAGGAGATGAGTGGAAGACCGCATTTAGTACTACTTCTGGTCATTATGAGTACTGCGTCATGCCATACGGGTTGAAGAATGCTCCAGCCGTATTCCAATCCTTCGTAGATGAGATTCTCCGAGACCTGCTCGGGCAGGGAGTGGTAGTGTACATTGATGACATCTTGATCTATTCTGCCACACGCGCGGAGCATGTGTCTCTGGTGCGTAAGGTACTTGAGCGACTACTGGAGCATGACCTGTATTGCAAGGCGGAGAAATGTGAGTTTTTCAAACAGTCCGTTTCCTTCCTGGGGTATCGTATTTCCACCTCCGTGGTGGTGATGGAGGATGATCGCGTTACAGCCGTGCGTAATTGGCCGACTCCGACCACGGTGAAAGAAGTGCAGCGGTTTTTAGGGTTTGCCAATTACTACCGGAGGTTTATTCGGGGTTTTGGTCAGGTGGCTGCTCCCATCACTTCACTGCTGAAGGGAGGACCGGTGCGCTTGCGCTGGTCAGCAGAGGCGGGCAGAGCTTTCAGTCGTATGAAAGAGCTGTTCACCAATGCGCCGGTGTTGGCGCATCCGGACCCCTCTTTAGCGTTCATAGTGGAGGTGGATACGTCCGAGGCTGGGGTTGGAGCCGTGCTGTCCCAACGCTCGGGCGTGCCATCCAAACTCCGCCCGTGTGCTTTCTATTCGAGCAAGCTCAGCCCAGCGGAGCGAAACTATGATGTGGGGGACCGGGAGTTGTTAGCTGTAGTCAAGGCTCTGAAGGTGTGGAGACATTGGCTTGAGGGGGCTAAACACCCTTTTCTCATCTGGACTGACCATTGTAATCTCGAGTACATCCGGGCAGCTAAGAGACTAAATCCACGTCAGGCTAGGTGGGCCATGTTTTTTACTAGGTTCCAGTTTACCCTCACATATCGGCCAGGCTCCCAAAACACTGAAGCTGACGCACAGTCTCGCCTCTATGATACCGAGGAACGGTCAGTAGAGCCAACTCCCATCATGCCACCGTCATGTCTCGTGGCACCGGTTGGTATGGGAGGTGGATGCTGAGATAGAGGGCCTCACGGTCAGAGCCGGCTCCTCCTAACTGTCCAGTAGGGACCAAGTACGTGCCGAGGGTGGTCCGGGACAAGCTGATTAGGTCGGCTCATACTCTTCCCTCCTCGGGTCATCCTGGTATCAAGAGGACAGTGCAGAGTCTGAGAGGGAGATACTGGTGGCCCACACTGGCTAAAGACGTGAGATTTTATGTCTCCTCCTGCTCAGTGTGTGTTCAGAGCAAGGCTCCTCGGCACCTACCTAGAGGGAAATTACAACCCCTCCCCATTCCACAACGGCCTTGGACACATTTATCGGTGGATTTTCTCACCGACCTTCCCCCGTCCCAGGGAAGTACTACGATCCTGGTCGTTGTGGATCGGTTTTCTAAGTCCTGTCGTCTCATTCCGTTGCCCGGTCTTCCTACGGCCCTGCAGACTGCTGAGGCTTTGTTTACCCATGTCTTCCGGCACTATGGGGTGCCTGAGGACATCGTCTCTGATCGGGGTCCCCAATTCACGTCCAGAGTGTGGAGGGCGTTTATGGAGAGACTGGGGGTCTCGGTTAGCTTTAACCTCAGGTTTTCACCCCGAGAGTAATGGGCAGGTGGAACGTGTTAACCAGGATGTGGGCAGGTTTCTGCGGTCCTATTGTCGGGACCGGCCTGGTGAGTGGGCTAGGTATGTTCCATGGGCCGAACTAGCCCAGAACTCCTTACGCCACTCCTCTACTAACTTGTCTCCTTTTGAGTGTGTGTTAGGCTACCAGCCGGTCCTGGCTCCATGGCATCAGAGTCAGACCGAGGCTCCTGCGGTGGAGGAATGGGTACGGCGCTCCAAGGACACCTGGAAGGCCGTTCAGGACTCATTACGGTTAGCGGGAGAACAGCAGAAGAGGAGCGCTGACCAACACCGCAGTGAGACCCCCGTGTTTGCACCGGGGGACAGGGTCTGGCTCTCGACCCGAAACCTGTCTCCGCCTGCCCTGTCGGAAGCTGGGGCCGCAGTGTGTGGGGCCGTTCAAAGTCCTGAGGAGAATAAACGAGGTGTGTTATAGGTTACAACTTCCTAGGTATTACCGTATTAACCCCTCGTTTCATGTGTCTCTCGTCAGGCCGGTGGTGGCTGGTCCCCTGCAAGAAGGTGAGGTGTCTGAGGTCCCTCCGCCCCCTCTGGACATCGAGGGGCACCCGGCGTATACAGTTCGAGGCATTCT
Source organism: Oncorhynchus kisutch (assembly GCF_002021735.2). Classification (NCBI taxonomy): domain Eukaryota; kingdom Metazoa; phylum Chordata; class Actinopteri; order Salmoniformes; family Salmonidae; genus Oncorhynchus; species Oncorhynchus kisutch. The sequence goes on from NC_034193.2 coordinate 44,449,336, forward strand.
GGATTCGAGACGCCAGGTGGGGGGCCTACAGTACCTCGTGGACTGGGAGGGGTACGGCCCGGAGGAGAGATGCTGGGTTCCGGTGAGGGACATTTTGGACCCTTCTCTCCTGATAGAATTTCACCGCCTCCACCCGGATCACCCAGCACCTCGTCGTCCTCGTCGGCGTTCGTCGTCACCGTCCTACTAGCCACTACCGATCCCTTTTTGTGTATCTGTTGGTTTTGTCTGATTGGTTTCACCTGTGTGTTGTTTAGTTAATTAGTGTCTGTATATAATGTAGGTTGTCCCACCCTTGTTTTGTGCGGGATTGTTTATTTTGGTCATTCATTTTCGTCTGTCGTGGTTATCTTGTTTTCTTATTCTCCGGTTAGTCTGTTATCCTATGTTGGATAATTTCGCCCTGTGTTTGTTTGGGTTGACCGTGTTTGTTTGTTCACCGGAGAATAAACTTTATTATCGCATTCTGCTCTCTGGGCCTGATTCCACCCACCTTAATTAGACGTGACACTCATCTTCTGGAGTAAAGCCAACTCAAATAACACCCATTTCTGACTACAATATTCTAACGGCTGTAGCATGACTTCACTAGCAAAAAGAATACATCTGAAGGACAAATAACCTGCGGTGTATAGAATACAAAGAACTGGCTGAGGATGTAATTAGGTAGGCTTTTGCCTGTTTCAGTTTGTGTGATGGCACTTACCAGGATTTCAGGCCAATATGCTAATGCCTATGGTTGCTACCTGTACAACAGGCTCTCGCGCTGCAGATGATGCTCCAGTATCTGTCACCAATTCAAATGTCAGTTCAATCCGATGTCTTGCAGTGCAATGTGATAGAAGGCTATTCAAAACATTGCAACGATTGTATAACGATATATGCAATAGAGGCCGCGCAAGTGAAGAGGCTACAATGTGTCCTATTTCTGTGGGTAAAACTGTAGGCTACAGAAAAATAACGGTTTTTCCCTTTTCATTTGAGGGGCTTATTCGCTTTCCGGAAATATGCAAATGAAGACCATTGTATTAATTCGACAAGAGAGAAATGAAGCAGTATCAGCACCGCTGTCGCAGAGTAACCTCTGAAGATTACAAGAGAACATGGCCAAGATTTTCTAATGTTCATAAATGACCAGCATGGTCAGATTATAGGTCTGGGACAGGTAGCACGTCCGGTGAACAGGTCAGGATTCCATAGCCGCAGGCAGAACAGTTGAAACAGGAGCAGCAGAACGGCCAGGTGGACTGGGGACAGCAAGGAGTGATCATGCCAGGTAGTCCTGAGGCATGGTCCTAGGGCTCAGGTCCTCCGAGAGAGAGAAAGAAAGAGAGAATTAGAGAGAGCATACTTAAATTCACACAGGACACCGGATAAGACAGGAGAAGTACTCCAGACATAACAAACTGACCCTAGCCCGCCGACACATAAACTACTGCAGCATAAATACTGGAGGCTGAGACAGGAGGAGTCAGGATACACTGTGGCCCCATCCGATGATACCCTGGGACAGGGCCAAACAGGAAGGATATAACCCCACCCACTTTGCCAAAGCACAGCCCCCACACCACTAGAGGGATATCTTCAACCACCAACTTACCATCCTGAGACAAGGCTGAGTATAGCCCACAAAGATCTCCGCCACGGCACAACCCAAGGGGGGGCGCCAACCCAGACAGGAAGACTCAACCCACTCAAGTGACGCACCCCTTCTAAGGACGGCACTCTATAGTGCTTTAGAGATTTATTCCCTCTAAAAAAATATATAAAATGAGGGAATTATTCAAATGTAACTCTTATTATGTCAATTGAAACTAGGTTAGGGCATTATTATAGCCTATACTGGCTATAATGACTGGCACAGTGAACATACTCATAACAATGATACTGTAGTAGACAGCAAATTGACCTTAAGAATCTATAGCATGCAGGTGGGTCTGTAAAAAAAAAACTCAAGAAGAAGAAGATCAAAATAGCTGAAAGTTGTGTTTATTTAATTAAATGGGGTGTTATAAAATGAGTTGTGAGTAGGGGGGTTGTCTCTCTCCCTCTTCTGTTGGCTTTGAGAGTTTATTTAGAAAGTGGGTTGGGGGAGGTGGCAGCAGGGTTTTCCCAAACTCGTCTTCTGCACAGTTACTATTTGCATTTTTTTTTTGCAGGGGAAGCAAAATAGTTTTGCCAGGGCGGCTGTGATCCGCGGGAGGAGAGACTGTTTTTTCTTAGGCTCATCTGCAGCCACAGTACCTGAACAGGTGACAGAGAACAAGGCATAAAATCATGGTCGTGTTCATTAGGGTACACAGTAGCAAAATATTTTGAAACAGAAAACAAAAACAAGCATTTGTTATTGGCAAGTTCAAGAAAGTTCCTCCCTGTTTTAGTCCGCTGTCTTCCATTTAGTGGCTAATGAATAATAACTTTATCATAGTCTCCCGTCCTTACATTACAATAGTGTGCTGAAGACAGATGCACATGTTGACTGACAGAAATGAGGACTTACTATCATTGCCAAGAGGAGACACCTTGTTCTTCTTCTGGTTCTTGTTAATTCCTCGCTTCTTCTTTCCTGACTTCCTCACTTCTTTCTTCATAGCCTCTTCCTTCTTAGTAGAGAGAGAAACAGACATGAGTCGATGCCTCACAATCAAACAGCCCAAATAACTAAACGATCTACTGGTTCTTGGCCGTCTCACCTGTGTGGAGGTGATGTCCTCGAGGTCTGTGGAGAGGGCGCTGCTGATGGGCTTGGTGCTTTCAGAAAGGTAGCTAATTACCTGGGACTTTTCCGAGATGGCTGAGCTTACACTGGTCTTTTCCAAACCAGTGCTGTCATCAGCCATCTCCTCTAGGTCCTCTTCTAGGGTTTCCCTCCAAGCCAGGAGCTCCTCGGTGAGGGTGACGTCACTCCTTGAGGAGGTTGAGGAGTGTGACCTCCCACTACCACGGCTCCTCCTGGTTCCAAAATGGCCTTTGAAACTCCAGTCCTCGGAATAGTCATCTATGACTTGTGTGATGGTGTCCGCCATACACCTGATTGCTCCCTCGCTACCAGAGCGTGCGGCACGCAGTTGAGCCCGGTTGGAGTCCGAACGCAGGGACAATCTTTTAGCCGCAGTCTTCACGATGGCCTTCACCGCATCCTCCCCACTGAATTGGATGCTCTCCTCCAGGCCAAAGACGACAGAGATGTCAGCATACTTCAGGGCATGCTGGACCTCCAAAAAGAGATCCTTCATCATTCTGAAGGGGTCATTGGCCCTCCTTGTCTGGGGGGACTCTGAGGCCTCCAGTCGGCACATGATGCCGTGGAGAATAAACTTCAGAGTCTGGGGGCTCATGACGGTGGCCGAGGGAGTGCTGCGAAGGAGGATGTCGTCCTTGCCTGATAGGAGGGAGGGAATCTTCTCCAGGGGGTCCTGTCTGTTCTTGGTGGGCATCAGGGAGCTGTCACTCATCTCGGAGACCTCAGCCTCCCCCACCTCTTCTTCCAGGGTCTGGGAAGGAGCTGCATGGGTGGTCGTCACAGAGTCGTCCTTCATGGAGGTGCTGGGGACTACCTCTTCTTTATCCAGGCATGGTCTGGGCAGAAAACCGTCCAGAGCCTGGGCAGGAGCTGCCCATGCTGCCTGGGTTGAGGTGGAGGGTTTAGGGTTTGAGACACTTACAACCACCTCCTCTTCGTCCTTGGGTGAAGAGGAACACGGAGAGCCAGGGAACCTTTCCCTGGCACCGGAATCCAATCCTAAGAAAACACACTCATATTCTGAACTGGTTCAAAGCCACATCCATGTATAACACTATGCAGTATCTAGTACATTTACTATAATGGTAATACACTGGTTATTACATGGTTATTACTGGTCATATGGGCAAAACAGATTATAAGTGTACCTTTCTGGATGATGAGCCTGGCCTTGTAATCGTCGTTGCAGGTACTGTTCAGGATGTCTCCCACCCTGGTGGTCAGGACCTGGCAGACGGCCCCTAGTCAAATCAAAATGTATTTAATGCAGGGGTGTCAAACTCATTCCATGGAGGGCTAAGTGTCTGCGGGTTTTAGTTTTTTCCTTTCAATTAAGACCTAGACAACCAGGTTAGAGGAGTTTCTTACTAATTAGTGACCTTAATTCATCAATCAAGGGTGGAGTGAAACCCTGCAGAAACCCGGCCTTCTATAAAATGAGTTTGACATTTGATTTAAAGTAATTCTTCACACATAACATGTCTCCAAACACTGTATAGAAAAAATTGAAAAAAAGAGAGAAAATGAAAATACCATTACTGACAATAAGATAAAAAAAAGTGGAATGTGCGGGTGAAAAAGACGGTAAAAACAACAAAATATCTAACCTAGTGCCTCCTTGTTGTCATCAGAGAGGGAGAGGGAGCTGGAGGACTTGAGGGTCAGGAAGCTGCCCTTCTCTAACAGAGCGGCCCACCTCCCACGGGACTCTGCCCCCTCCTCTCCAAGGTCACGTGACCAGGTGGAGTCGCTGTCCCACAACTCGTTCTCGCTGGATTTGGGGGTCTCCCCCCAGCCGTCCCTATACATCCAGTTGAAGTTGTCATTCCACATAATGTCTCTACCCGGTGGGGTGGTCGGCAGACCCAAGAAGTACTCCAGCAGATTCTTAATGGCCCGTTGGATGAACATGTACAGCACATCTGTGAAAAATTCATCGGAGAGCCTACGGTTGGCAGCCAGGTCTTTCAGGATGGGCTCGGACCTGCTCTGGCGGGCCATTGGCCTCCTTCCCATACCGGTGTCCAGAAGCATCTGATACACCTTGCAGATGAGCTCCTTCCCAAAGTAGTGGACCTTCCCCCTGAAGATCCTGTTGACCAGCTTCCATGAGGACAGGATCTGCCCTAGGGGCTCCACTGGTGGGGTTAACTTCATGTCCGTGATGTCATTCAGTGAAACATCATCCTCACTGCTGAACTCCTGGTGGAGTTCCCGGTCAGTGTCTGAGTGCGTCAGATGAAAAATAACATCAAAGATGTTACTGGCTGTGACTCCTGCCTCTCTGTGGCCGGTGGTGGGAGCGGTGGTCTGCCTACTTCTTCTGCCGCCATGCCCAGACCGGGGAATGCTGGGAGTGCTGGCAGTCTGGGTCGTGTCCATCTCCCCAGCAGGGCTGCTGGTCTCCCCAACTTCCCCTGGCCTCTCCCCAAGCAGGGCAAGGACAGGGAGAGACCCCTCGCTAAGGACTTTATGGACGTCGCTTTCCTTGGGCTTCCTCACTGACCCCAGTTCTCCCAAATCTGGCATATTGGACCTGCTCGATCCCTGCGATAACCCAGGGCATCTCCCATTCCGGCTGCTGTTGCCTCTTCCAGACCTCATGTGGTGGATCCGTCTGGCGGCCTCCTGGGCACTCTCACAGGTGTCCCTGAACAACTCTGAGAAGATGCTGGAGAGCCTCTCTTCGGTCAGACTGATGTCTGGATGGGTGTTCTCCAGATCATCCTCAACAGAAAAGAAGAGGTCCTCCTGGGCCATTTTCAGGATGTTACTCACAGACAGATCTGCTATGCCCTGAAGCTCCTTGTCGGTCTCAGAAGGGGGAGTGGGCGGCTGCCCACCCAGGAGCCTTCCCTTCGGCTCAGAACTCCGCTGGTGGAACTCGCTGGAGATGATCTGGAGCTCACCTGACCCCCAGCGGGACGAGTTTGACGACTCTGGACTGGAGGTCCTGATCAGAACCATCACTGGGAGGAACACCTCATTGGAGACACACACCACCCACTCGATGATCTCGTCCAGGTCACCTATTGTCACGTTCTTAGAAAGAGAAACAGAAAACAACAAAAATGACAGCTAGTAGTTTTTATTTTAAAATAGTTTTTTCACATGATCACTCCACCTTTGACAGCAGAAGAAATGGGGGACTTACTATTTGTTTGAGGAAGTTCCTGATAAGCTTTCTCTTACTGGAAAACAAACACCAGGAATCATTGGCAACTTAAACTAGTGCTTACATAGATCATATTTTTTCTGCACATAATGAGGTTCACAGCAGGACTCACGGGTGAGACTTCAGGAAGTTTGTTAGAGAGAACACCTCAGGTCCAATTGGACGGGAGGCATCATCGCTCTTAGCCTCGGACGTGACATCACTCTTTGGGGTCAGGAGGTCATCAACAGATGAAGAGGAGATCATTTTCTCCCCATCAGGTGTCAAGGGACATAGGGGTTCTGAAACAGAAGACAGTCAGAATTACCACCGAACAAGCTAGTAACCACAGAAACGATTCTATTGAAGTTGTATAATCAGGAATAAACACTGTGTCAGCAACACCCACCTGTTGTCTCCATTTTAGTAACTTTAGTGCCCTTCTTGATAGCTGGCAGGACACCTACAGAAAGAGAATCGTAGACATTAGTGGATCCTTCCACCATATATCGTTTTAGAATTCTATCAATAAATCCAGGTATTTTGGAAGTGGAGATGAATACTCACTGTAACTGGTTGTTTGAGTTAGAAGAGTTTGAGGCAGTGCCAACATACCAGCTACTTGGCGGCTTAGTTTTTTCACCCCATACTTAGCCTCCCTAGACCTTCTAGCCTTGATAACCTCTGTGGCCTTCTTTTCTGCCTTTGCTATATTTGCCTCTCGGCTGGGCCTGGGGCCTTGCGGGGGCTTCGGCACAAGGTTCTGAGACAAATAACAACAGTGGGGCAATCATATCACCATAGAAACCACATTTTTCACCATATGCATGATGGTACTGACTGACATGTCACATAAGGGTTAGCCTTAGAATTAGAATCAGAATTAAAATCTGAATTCCAATACTATTAGTTCTAACTAGTAGGTGGTCCCATGTGTCTTAATGGCGTTATTATCGCGTTGTAAACTGGTTTTCAACCTGTCGTATTACTAGATTGCAACCAACTAGCCTCCGTGACAACCAGACGTTTTGCAACAGAACTAAAAGATGTTTCTTACCTTTCGAGGGCTATCCTGGAGGCAGTCTACCAGGGCAGGCAGGCTTAGTCCATCATGGCCAGCAGAATGGACATCTGCCTTTCGAGGGCTATCCTGGAGGCAGTCTACCAGGGCTGGCAGGCTTAGTCCATCATGGCCAGCGGAATGGACATCTGTCTGGAGCACTTGCTCTCTAGCACTAGCTTGGAGGGTCCAAGCCTGGGGTATAGGAACATAAGGAAATACATAGAACTCAAGCCCTCCATTATTATGCCCACTTTTCCAACTATAAACCATAACCTTAGAATTACAATCAGAATTCAAATCTGAATTCCAAAACTATTAGTTCTAACTAAACTCAGCAAAAAAAGAAACATCCTCTAACTGTCAACTGCGTTTATTTTCAGCCAACTTAACATGTGTAAATATTTGAATGAACATAACAAGATTCAACAACTGAGACATAAACTGAACAAGTTCCACAGACATGTGACTAACAGAAATGGAATAATGTGTCCATGAACAAAGGAGGGGTCAAAATCAATAGTAACAGTCAGTAACTGGTGTGGCCACCAGCTGCATTAAGTACTGCAGTGCATCTCCTCCTCATGGGCTGCACCAAATTTGGCAGTTCTTGCTGTGAGATGTTAACCCACTCTTAAAAAATGAAATAAGAAAATGTTACCCCACTCTTCCACCAAGATTGCTTCACATTTCTGGGGGGAATGGCCCTAGCCCTCACCCTCCGATCCAAAAGGTCCCAGACATACTCAATGGGATTGAGATCCGGGCTGTTCGCTGGCCATGGCAGAACACTGACATTCCTGTCTTGCAGGATATCACGCACAGAACGAGTAGTATGGCTGCTGGCATTGTCATGCTGGAGGGTCATGTCACGATGAGCCTGGAGGAAGGCTACCACATGAGGGAGGAGGCAGTCTTCGCTTTAACGCACAGCGTTGAGATTGCCTGCCGTAAAGAGCACTTTTTCCAGTCCTGTCTGGTCCAGCGACGGTTGGGTTTGTGCCTATAGGTGACGTTGTGCCCGGTGATGTCTGGTGAGGAGCTGCCTTACAACAAGCCTACAAGCCCTCAGTCCAGTCTCTCTCAGCCTATTACGGACAGTCTGAGCACTGATGGAGGGATTGTGCATTCCCGGTGTAACTCGGGCAGTTGTTGTTGCCATCCTGTACCTGTCCCGCAGGTGTGATGTTCAGATGTACCGATCCTGTGCAGGTGTTGTTACACGTGGTCTGCCATTGCTGTCTGTCCTGTCTCCCTGTAGCGCTGTCTTAGGCGTCTCACAGTACGGACATTGCAATGTATTGCCCTGGCCACATCTGCAGTCCTCATGCCGCCTTACAGCATGCCTAAGGCACGTTCATGCAGATGAGCAGGGACCCTGGGCATCTTTCTTTTGTTGTTTTTCAGAGTCAGTAGAAATGCCTCTTTAGTGTCCTAAGTTTTCACAACTATGACCTTAATTGCCTACCGACTGTAAGCTGTTAGTGTCTTAACGACCGTTCCCCCAGGTGCATGTTCATAAATTGTTTATGGCTCATTGAACAAGCATGGGAAACAGTGTTAAAACCCTTCACAATGAAGATCTGTGAGGATATTTGGATTTTTACGAATTATCTTTAAAATACATGGTCCTGAAAAAGGGACGTTTCTTTTTTTGCTGTGTTTAGTAGGTGGTCCATGTGTCTTAATGGCTTTATTATTGTGTTGTAAACTGGTTTTCAACACGTCATATTACTAGATTGCAACCAACTGGTCTCCGTTACAACCAGACGTTTTGCAACAGAACTATAAGACGTTTTCTTACCTTTAGGGGGCTGTCAATGGGGCAGTCTACCAGGGCTGGCAGCCTTAGTCCATCATGGTCAGTGATGTCTGTCTGGAGGACCTGCTCTCCAGCACTAGCTTGGAGGGTCCCAGCCTGGGGTATATGAACATAAGGAAATACATTTAACCTTAGCCCTCAATTAATTATGCCCACTTTTCCAACTATAAATCATATCAATCTGTTTTTACAGCATATAGGTTATACTACCAAGAAGATAGCCTCATTACATATCAGGAGGGATAGCCCCAGAATGAACAAACATTTTTTTTATCACTTATGAGACTTACTTTTAGAATAATTTTTCTCAACGGTTTATGATTTCTATCCATTGTGCTTTCAGGCACCCTTCAGATTGGACCTGACATTTTTTTAAATAAACAAATACATTTTAAAATACATTTCAAACATTTTTTTTACAACATCTTGGCCAGTTATGCTGTACTCACACAGAATGTCTTTGTCCACTGAAAGTGATTTATTTGAACATGAGGATGACTGTCCTTTGCAAAGCATCAACTCAACTGAGGCAAAAGTAGCGCACTGAACATTTTCTTGAGTTCGTTTACGTCATAGGCTTCTTATATTCCATCGTACATTATGACGTCAACTACAAAAGCACAGAGCGACCACTCCGGGAAATTAATGCATTGTTTCTGATCACATACGATATCTGAAAAATGTTTACTATGTAACCCAATTAATTTAGGTTCAGTGAGGTTTTATCGTATTATATGGATAAATGTTGCCCTCTGTTGGCCATAACTGATATATTATAGTCAAATAAATCAAATCATTGATGGGTTTGGTGAGGGAAGACAGATGTAGTAAGCTGATATGATCAGGGCATGCACACATATTGCCCATGAATGAATACATGTTTTAAGCCAAATGTCTATTTGTCCAAGACAGTCATTGTTACGCCATTGCCCAAATTGCCCAATATAGCTTAATGTCACACATCTATCATAATTTATACAAACTGGATGAATGCAGGCTGTTGGTTTGTAAATGTTGTAAATAAATATGTATATAGTATGCATATGTAACAGTTGTTAAAGTACTATGTGAATTTCACCAGGTTCATATATTAATATGTCGTGTTGATTTGTTATTATGCATGCCTGCATCCTGGCTGAAGTGGAGTGTGCTCAAATCATTTTGTATCCTGAGAGAGGTAGTCACGCTTTTTATGTCTTCAGAAAAGTTGGATTATTTTCAGTACAAAGTCATACACACAGTGTTTTGTTCATGAATAATGATGTGTATTTAGAGGTTACTCATAAGTGGATGGTATTGTTAAGATGCACTTGTAATTGTACTTTTTAGGATGATATCAACATTCTGAATTCAACATGTGGTTAATAGCTAGCTAAGGTATTAGCAGGCTATTTATTGTATGTGTGAACGATGGCTAGCTCCTCGAATGATCCCATTCCCTCCTATTGTGTATCTGCTGTAGAAAGAGGCCACGATTCGCAGAACATATGTGCTCTACAAATGTTTTATTTCCTTTTGGATGCAGGTATGTGGTTTTATCTTTGTAAAATATGTTATGTATAATAAGGAGAGACTATTAATTTGTGTATTCGAAAGTCATTTTGATGCACTGAGAGAGAAAGAGGCGACGATTCTCAGAACATATGTGCTCTACAAATGTTTTATTTCCTTTTGGATGCAGAGAGTGAGTTCTGCTTGATTAAAACTACCTGATCTCCAAAGTCCACGTCTATAATCTCAATCAACCACACACAACGCAGAGTTACAGCGGTGCAGTATAGCACCGGTTACACATATTCTTATTATTGTTTCATTCACTTATCTTTTTGACCTGCAATGTTAGAGTTCAGATCTTAAGAATTTCACTGTACCCTACAATTACATCTCCGACCGACTAATAAACTAATCGACTAAAATCTAATCTAAATTCAGATTTTTTTCTGGATGAGGAAACCTAGTCATACCTAGCTATAATTTACAGAAATCATAAATATTTACATTATTGCTGAATAAGGCTATCAGTGTACTTTTTTCATACCAGTGTTGTCAAACAAGAAATGATGCCTACAATTTAATTTAGGGCAGCTGGCGAAATCCCGATCGGCATTTGATGCAGATATTGAAAATCAAGATCGGCATTAAATTAGACTGTTCATTTTCAGGCCGGTTTGGTGAGATTGCCTTTAAAATGGACCAATAGTGGCCACGAATACACGAGCACAGTGCTTCTAGACTGCGCATGTGAACCTAGCTAGCAGTGATACTCGAAGCCGATTTTAATTGCATAAAAAATATACAGTATTGAGTCATTTTCAATATCCGCATCAATTGTAAATAAGAAACATCTTTTTCTTTCCATAATGCCCACAAATAGCAGCCATGTTCGAGTATATTTTTGTTAAAATCTTTGCGAAAACCTTGTGCAATCTGGCTAGCTAAACTAACACATTTAGCATTGCGTCAAGCTAACGCTAGTACTAGCACGGTCGTGTCAGTTAGCAGTTAACTTCTGCTAGCAGTGTGTCGCAGGTTGGTTCCGAGAATTACATTTTAGGTCAAGTTAGACCCTAGAAATGTCTTGCTCGTTATTAATTTGAGCCAACGTTATTTCTGAATATTCACCTTGCATTTGGAACCTATTTCCCTTTATAGCACTTTGCTGTCACAAAGTTTGAATGAGGAGGCGGCTGCCATTGTTTGTGCGGAGAGTGAGGCATGATTCCTTGTTCAACTTGATTGAATCGGGCAACTGGCTAACTACTGTAAACTGAGTTGCAGGGTGGTCGCTGGTCCAATCCTTGTTTCCAGCTAGGTAAATTGTAATGATTATGTGCCAAATGTATTCGCTTCCCATTTTGCGTACTGTCCAGCTTTGGTGGTGTGCGTGTATGCTGTAGGAATACACATTAGACGAGTGTTTCCCAAACTCGGTCCTAGGGACCTCAGGGGGTTTTGTTTTTTTCCGTAGCACTACACAGCTGATTCAAATAAGCATCAAGCTTTGATTGAGTCAGCTGTGTAATGTTGGGGGGGAAACGTGCACCCCTTGGAGTCCCAAGGACCGAATATGGAAAACCCTGTGCTGGAAGGTGATGTTTCACTAGGATTCAATTCAGAAAGTGAAATTACAAGAATATGAATCCTCATGTAATATTACTAAGGTTAGATGGTGAGGAATTGTACATAGATTATTGAATTGGCATTTCAATTAACCTTCTGAATTTACTGTATTGTTGATACAGCGCCTTCTTGCCCTTTGTGCTTTTGTCTGTGCCCAATGTTTGTACAATGTTTTGTGCTGCTACCATGCTGTGTTGTCATGTGTTGATGCCTTGCTATGTTTCTTAAGTCTCTCTTTATGTAGTGATGTGTGTTTTGTCCTATATATATTTTTTATGTTAAATCCCAGGCCCCAATCCCCGCAGGAGGCCTCTTGGTAGGCCGTCATTGTAAATAAGAATTTGTTCTTAACTAACTTCCCTAGTTACGTTTCTGTCTTTCAGTCCAACATGAGTGCATCCCACAGGCCATCCTGGGCATGGACATCCTGTGCCAGGCCAAGTATGGAATGGGCAAGACTGCTGTGTTTGTACTGGCCACCCTGCAGCAGATTGAGCCTGTGGACGGGCAGGTGAGTGGTTGAATAATGAAATTAATCTCTACATTGTGGAAGCAGCAACTGAATTGCTGTTACATCCTCCCTCCTTTACTAAAAATAGCTTTCGATGGAGAATCCATTGAGTGCTTTGTAGTTTAGGAATAGGCTTAATCTGTATCTGGGGATACTTGCATAAGAAAGTGTCTAATCGCCAACTTTATTTAACCTTTATTTGGACTAGGCAAGTCAGTTAAGAACACATTTTTATTTACAATGACGGCCTACCCCGGCCAATCCCTAATGACGCTGGGCCAAATGCAGTCTGAATTTGTTCTCCTTTTAATCTCACTGTTTACACTGCTGTTCTATCCTATTGGATAATCTTGTGTGCTTTTTGTTTCTCTGCTGTCCAGAGAGCTCTGTATTAAACATCCTCCCCTACCTCTCTCTCTGTCTACCAGGTGTCTGTGCTGGTGATGTGCCACACACAAGAGCTGGCCTTCCTGATCAGCATAGAGTATGAGTGCTTCTCCAAGTACATGCCTACCGTCAAGGCAGCCGTGGTCTTCGGGGGCCTGTCCATCAAGAAGGACGAGGACGCGCTGAAGAAGAACTGCCCCCACTTTGTGGTGGGAACGCCGGCCGCATCCTGGCCCTCATCCGCAACAAGACCCTCAACCTGAAGAACGTGAAGCACTTTGTCCTGGACGAGTGTGACAAGATGCAAATTCAGACCACAGTAGGACAGGGGAGCTGATGCCAGATGTGAGTGACGGGAGCAAGGAGTAAGTTGAAACGTCACAGAGGAAAGGTCAATTGAAAACGTGTTCCAATGTACCTACTAGCATATCACTTAGAATGCACTTCTAATACACTGTCCTAATAAGTAGTAGTGGATCTTGGAACAGAATGTGATAGATGGTGTGACTTAATTAAGGATTTAGCCAAAACGTAGGAAAGTATTTACATTTTATTTAGTCCTCAGATTTCAGGCTGAGTGGGTTGACTTTTTTTTGTGATGGCCATATTATTTTCCTATAGTCTCTCCCTCAGACATGAGGCGTGATGTTCAGGACATCTTCAAACTCACACCCCACGAGAAGCACCACCCATGTTCAGCGCCACCCTAAGCAAAGAGATCCGTCCTGTCTGCCGCAAGTTCATGCAGGATGTACGTTGAAGGGTTTCTTATAACCCGTGGTTATCTACATGTTCTGAAACTTAAAGTTGCAGTTTTACACACACACACACACACAGAGATGAACCCATCTCCCTAAATTGCAATTTGAAGTGGCAATCGGCAGTATAAACATTAATGAAGCATCTTCCTCGCCCCTGTTTTGGAGGGATGGGTCTGGAGAAATTTAACCACTCTGAAATTCGTAGAGTTATATGCAAGGACTGACCGTCAATGATATCAGAATTATCATTTTGACCATATTTTGAGACTATGTAGTTTATTTTTGCATTTACTTTGTTTACAAGCATTGGAATGAAACAAGCTTGTATTTTGGGTTCTGGTGGGGTACGAAAGTTGAACTAAGCTCATGGGCATTTGTTATTCTTTTCATTTTAAATGTCTAAAAATGGATGTAGAAACTACTGATTGCCCCCTTTTTTTTGTTTTTAAAAGGATTTTGGATATGGCTTAATATTCATGTAAAATGTTCCAATCTAGCCCCTCTAATCTTTGCCTGCTCGTGACTGTCCTTCTCATAAGTGGCCAGAGTTGACCCTCTCTTAACCTGGGTCTGGGGCTCTGGACATTTTCAGGAGGAACAGTCCTGGCATTAAAGCTATAATGAAAAATAAAGTTCCATCCAGCTCTAGTACTTGTAATTGATGTTCACAATCACATTTGTAGTTCTTCATTCACCAACACACAGAATGTGTTTTACTCCTGTTTTTCACTTAATGTGGCTAGGTTTATAAAACTGTCCCAAAGAGTGACACTTTCCCCATGTTCTATTCATTAGGGCACACTAGCAAAATGTTTAGCACTGGAAGTCCTGGTAGTTCCTCCCTGTGTTCTGTTTGGTGCTTAATGAATATCTCCTGTAGCCCATGGAGGTGTTTGTGGACGATGAGACCAAGCTGACGCTGCACGGCCTGCAGCAGTACTACTGCAAGCTGAAGGATAGCGAGAAGAACCGCAAGCTCTTTGAACCTGCTCGAGTTCAACCAGGTACGGACAGAGGTCTTTTCAGAGAATTGAATGCTAAAACGTAATTTATTTTAGTTTTAATCTGAGTGAGTTGAATGTATTTTGTCCATGGAATTGAAAGTCACGTGTTTAAATACAATTTTACTCATTCAAGTGAACTAAGTCTATGCACCGACAAAGTTTCTGCCTGTGAGTTTTATGCCATGTGTTTTTCGTCTTCAGAGTGTACATTTATTTGACCAGGGTAAAGCCAGGGTGCCATATCAGATGCAGCATGGGTTTTGTGCCCCATGTTTGTCTTCGGTGTCTCACTGCTATTTTCTCCCCTGTCTGAAGGTGGTGATCTTTGTGAAGACTGTGCAGCGCTGTGTGGCTCTGTCTCAGCTGGTGGAGCAGAACTTCCCCGCAATCGCCATCCACAGGGGCATGGCCCAGGAGGAGAGGTGGGTTCTGATGTAGAGGAAAAAATCACTGGCTAAACCCTACAGTCTATGCACTTGTTAAAATCTGAGCAATTTTGATTGGTATAAGCAATATTAGGATATTCAAGTCATCTCAGATATTAATAACTGCATAGGGTTTAGGGGTAGATTTGGGATTGGGTCTTGGCTTTCATTGGGAATTTCTGATTTGGACAAAAGAATGTCCTCGACTTTTCCGTAAACCGATAAGTGGTTGAGGAGTGTCAATTCGTTAGTAGGCAAACTGTGTCTTCGCCTCCTGCTGAGGAAGCATAAGTGTCCTTTGCTGAAGTTAAATGAGAATCTCATTTACTTGCACATTTTCTATAATAGTCATGTAGCAGAAGCTGTTATCCAGAGGGACTTAACAATAACTTTCTCTCAGACAACATGTTTGTGGGTCACAGTTTCAGTGTACCTACAGGAGTGAAGCAGGATGTATAATGCCTGGTCTACTTATTCTAAATCTATGGGTGCCCCCCTTCCTCCCCCAGGCTTTCCCGGTACCAGCAGTTCAAGGACTTCCAAAGGCGGATCCTGGTGGCCACCAACCTGTTTGGCCGAGGGATGGACATTGAGCGCGTCAACATCGTCTTCAACTACGACATGCCCGAGGATTCCGACACCTACCTGCACAGAGTGGCCCCGACACCTACCTGCACAGAGTGGCCCGTGCAGGCAGGTTCGGGACGAAATTCATTATATCGGTCCATGGCCCTGGACAGCAGATGATTCTAGATAACGAGATGAATCTAATGAATAAGTTGCTTTGATGGTAAGCTTGAATGAAGAACAGACACATTTGGGCTAATTAGCTAATATCATGTCATCAGGTGAAGCTCCCTCAGACTACCCAAGTTCCCTAAACGCAACCACATTTAGAAGAATAATTGCTTCCTGAATTCCTGGTGTAGCAATAAGCGCCCTCCTGATAATCACGTTTCCATGAATACCAAGGGGAACATGGCTTTAAAATACACACTTCCACCATCCTCCCTCCAAAGGAATTGCAAATTAATGCGATGTGACTAATAATTTATTCTGCAATGGTAGTGAGTGCATTGTCGGAGGGTGGCTAGGCCGATCTGACCCTGATCAGGTCTGTGATTCAATAAGATACAGATTAAAAGGATCACCAGCACTGCTGCGTTAACCTCAAATGGATTACAAACAGATTTAACACTGTACACCAACAACCACGGATGCCCTTGCATTTGCCTAGGCATTAACAGAAAATACACACATAAACGATACACAGTATGTCCATGGGATTGGTTTAAGCCTCACTTTCCCAAAGTAGATGAACCAACCAGATCCCCTTTTCTGGGGCACTGATCGAAACTGATCTGGGACCAGTATAGTTAGTGTGGCGTCAAAAAGAAACCATCTGACCTATTACTATTACACCTGTGCCACTTTGGTACAATAGCCCCAGTACATTGTGTCACCAGTTGATTGTGTGTTCATTCAGCTCTATATTAACACCAAATGAAACCTCCCTCTGGGGTTACAGAACAGGTCTGAATTGTTTGCCACACACACTGGAATGGGCCAATAGAGAAGTGATGTTAATTATACTCCCAGAGAGAGTGAACTGAGGTGAATCATTCCTGTACATTACCAGACACCAGTGACCCTAGAAAACAAGTGCAACCAAGACAACAGCTCTGGTGAAATGGTTGCCCGGGCTTGTTTATCATAATAAAGGGCAAGGCCCTGTTCACCTGACTAGGTGGGGACATAGATGGGGGTGCGTGGTATTGGGCGTGGCCAACAGCGCCTTCTCCGACCAACATTTTTAGAGGCCCTCCCATGGCAGCAGAAACAAAATGTTGCTTTTTTAAAACTATTTTGTCTGCTATTCGCAATTCTAGACATTTTGCCATGGGGAAAAGAACGTATTTTACAGTTGAATTAAGCTAGTTTCCTGCAATTCTACACATTTAGCCATGGCTTGTGTTGTGTTCTTATGCTACACTTCATGACCAAAAGCTTGTCAAACATCTCATTACAAATCATGGGCATTATTTTAGAGTTTGTCCCCCCTTTGGTGCTATAACAGCCTCCACTCTTCTGGGAAGGCTTTCCACTAGATATTGGAACATTGCTGCGGGGACGTGCTACTTGCTTCCATTCAGCCACAAAAGCATTAGTGAAGTCGGGCAATGATGCTGGGCGATTAAGCCTGGCTCGCAGTCGGTGTTCCAATTAATTCCAAAGCTGATCGATGGGGTTAAGGTCAGGGCTCTGTGCAGGCCAGTCAAGTTCTTCCACACCAACCTCGGCAAACCATTTCTGTTTGGAACTCCCTTTGTGCACGGAGGCATTGTCATGCTAAAACACTGGAACTAAAGGGCCTATCCCGAACCATGAAAAACAGCCCCAGGCAATTCGTTATTCCTCCTCCAAACATTAGTTGGCACTATGTATTGTGGCAGGTAGCGTACTCCTGGCATCCGCCAAACCCAGATTTGTCCATCGGACTGCCAGCTGGTGAAGCGTGATTTATCACTCCAGAGTGCGTTTTCACAGAGTCCAATGGCAGCAAGCTTTACACCACGTTTCCAATTCACAATAACAGCACTTACAGTTGACCGAGGCAGCTCTAGCAGGGCAGATATTTGACAAACTGACTTGTTGGAAAGGTGGCATCCTATGATGATGCCACGTTGAAAGTCACTGAGCTCATCAGTAAAGGCCATTCTACTGCCAATGTTTGTCTACAGAGATTGCATGACTGTGTGCTCAATTTTTATACATCTGTCAGCAAAGGATGTTGCTGAACTGTCCGAATCCACTACTTTGAAGTGGTGTCCACATACTTTTGTATATATAGTGTATCTGAGTGACTCAAACATTATAACAAAATCAATTGGGGGCCCCATGCCAAGACATTTGGGGAATTTTAGGGGAAACACTGCAATGTTGTTTTTTGTAATATTATCACCCCTCTAGTATGTGATGTATCAGTTATACTGATCTGTAGCATCCTGTATCTGGGCAAATATTGGTTTGCTTTGTGAGTAACTTTAACTAGTTGCCATTCCATTTCCGCTTTATTCCGTGCTGTAATGTAAAGTGCTTCCAAAATAATATGAACAACAGACTAGAAGGGAGCTTGTAATAGCTGCAGTAGGGCAGGATACCTGAGTTTTAGACTTGATATGTCAGGTCATGGAGTTGCTCTCAGTATCTCAGCGTCAGCAGGATAATGGAGTGGAACCTTTAGCACAGGGCAGGCCTCTGCTGATCGCTACAACCAACCAACCAACCACAGTGAGAGAGTCGGTGTGATGAACAAATAGTCAGAACCTCCTACTACGGTCCTTATTGTGGCATTCAGCAGTTTTGTACGGCAGAAGCACGCCACAGCCAAGCCAGTGTAAAACACAAAGACTTAATCTGACAACATCACAAAGGCATATTAGTTTACCATTCATTCACAGTTCACCTTAGCATGGATTGCCATAACAACAGCAAGTAGCAGGGATGATGAGAAAGAAGTGAGGTTTACACAGCTGTGTGTAAATGCCAACTGTCCCTTTTACTGAGCTGTAATGTTCAAATGTCCCATCCGTGTGTGGTAATCTAGAATAGTGTTTAATTTCAAGACAAGGTCATGAGGCTGTGTGAAGATCAGGTCATTGTTTTCTAGAGAGTTAGTGTTTCACTCTCTGTATGGTGAGTTCATTTCCTAGATAAGGTTAAAAGAAATGACTTGATTTCTCACTCAACACACCCTGTGCTGGTGAAATCTACCCAGCGCTTTCACTTGGTGGTGCATGTCTCTAGTCTGTTCTATTCTAGCATTTATAATATTAACAATTATTAGCCTGAAATGCAAGGTAATTTATTCCTTGAAAAGTAGTCCCCAAAAAGACCGAATGCAGATGCTTGGGGCAGAATACTTCACTTTTTTTATAGTCAGCCATAATACCTCTTCCATAATAAAATGTTTGAGATCTTTCGCTCTCATCTTTTGGAGTAAAGCCAACCCAAGGGACACCCATTTCTGACTACAATATTCTAACGGCTGTAGCATGACTTCACTAGCAAAAAGAATACATCTGAAGGACAAATAACCTGCGTTGTATAGAATACAAAGAACTGGCTGAGGATGTAATTAGGTAGGCTTTTGCCTGTTTCAGTTTGTGTGATGGCACTTACCAGGATTTCAGGCCAATATGCTAATGCCTATGGCTGCTACCTGTACAACAGGCTCTCGCGCTGCAGATGATGCTCCAGTATCTGTCACCAATTCAAATGTCAGTTCAATCCTATGTCTTGCAGTGCAATGTGATAGAAGAAGGCTATTCAAAACATTGCAACGATTGTATAACGATATATGCAATGGAGGCCGCGCAAGTGAAGAGGCTACAATGTGTCCTCTTATTTCTGTGGGTAAAACTGTAGGCTACAGAAAAATAACGGGGTTTGTAGCCTATTTCGGCTATTTTTTATTTTTTTTGCCTTCCCTTTTCATTTGAGGGGCTTATTCGCTTTCCGGAAATATGCAAATGAAGACCATTGTATTAATTCGACAAGAGAGAAATGAAGCAGTATCAGCACCGCTGTCGCAGAGTAACCTCTGATGAAGATTACAACAGAACATGGCCAAGATGTTCAAATGTTCATAAATGACCAGCATGGTCAAATTATAGGTCTGGGACAGGTAGCACGTCCGGTGAACAGGTCAGGATTCCATAGCCGCAGGCAGAACAGTTGAAACAGGAGCAGCAGAACGGCCAGGTGGACTGGGGACTGCAAGGAGTGATCATGCCAGGTAGTCCTGAGGCATGGTCCTAGGGCTCAGGTCCTCAGAGAGAGAGAAAGAAAGAGAGAATTAGAGAGAGCATACTTAAATTCACAGAGGACACCGGATAAGACAGGAGAAGTACTCCAGACATAACAAACTGACCCTAGCCCGCCGACACATAAACTACTGCAGCATAAATACTGGAGGCTGAGACAGGAGGAGTCAGGATACACTGTGGCCCCATCCGATGATACCCCGTGACAGGGCCAAACAGGAAGGATATAACCCCACCCACTTTGCCAAAGCACAGCCCCCACACCACTAGAGGGATATCTTCAACCACCAACTTACCATCCTGAGACAAGGCTGAGTATAGCCCACAAAGATCTCCGCCCCTGGCACAACCCAAGGGGGGGTGCCAACCCAGACAGGAAGACTCAACCCATTCAAGTGACGCACCCCTTCTAAGGACGGCACTCTATAGTGCTTTAGAGATTTAATATATAAAATGAGGGAATTATTCAAATGTAACTCTTATTATGTCAATTGCAATTAGGTTAGGGCATTATTATAGCCTATACTGGCTATAATGACTGGCACAGTGAACATACTCATAACAATGATACTGTAGTAGACAGCAAATTGACCTTAAGAATCTATAGCATGCAGGTGGGTCTGTAAAAAAAAACTCAAGAAGAAGAAGATCAAAATAGCTGCAAGTTGTGTTTATTTAATTAAATGGGGTGTTATAAAATGAGTTGTGAGTAGGGGGGTTGTCTCTCTCCCTCTTCTGTTGGCTTTGAGAGTTTATTTAGAAAGTGGGTTGGGGGAGGTGGCAGCAGGGTTTTCCCAAACTCGTCTTCTGCACAGTTACTATTTGCATTTTTTTTTGCAGGGGAAGCAAAATAGTTTTGCCAGGGCGGCTGTGATCCGCGGGAGGAGAGACTGTTTTTTCTTAGGCTCATCTGCAGCCACAGTACCTGAACAGGTGACAGAGAACAAGGCATGAAATCAGGGTCGTGTTCATTAGGGTCACAGTAGCAAAATATTTTGAAACAGAAAACAAAAACAAGCATTTGTTAATGGCAAGTTCAAGAAAGTTCCTCCCTGTTTTAGTCCGCTGTCTTCCATTTAGTGGCTAATGAATAAGACCCTGATAACTTCATCATAGTCTCCCGTCCTTACATTACAATAGTGTGCTGAAGACAGATGCACATGTTGACTGACAGAAATGAGGACTTACTATCATTGCCAAGAGGAGACACCTTGTTCTTCTTCTGGTTCTTGTTATTTCCTCGCTTCTTCTTTCCTGACTTCCTCACTTCTTTCTTCATAGCCTCTTCCTTCTCTTTCTTCTTAGTAGAGAGAGAAACAGATATGAGTCGATGCCTCACAATCAAACAGCCCAAATAACAAAATGATCTACTAGTTCTTGGCCGTCTCACCTGTGTGGAGGTGATGTCCTCGAAGTCTGTGGAGAGGGCGCTGCTGATGGGCTTGGTGCTTTCAGAAAGGTAGCTAATTACCTGGGACTTTTCAGAGATGGCTGAGCTTACACTGGTCTTTTCCAAACCAGTGCTGTCATCAGCCATCTCCTCTAGGTCCTCTTCTAGGGTTTCCCTCCAAGCCAGGAGCTCCTCGGTGAGGGTGACGTCACTCCTTGAGGAGGTTGAGGAGTGTGACCTCCCACTACCACGGCTCCTCCTGGCTCCAAAATGGCCTTTGAAACTCCAGTCCTCGGAATAGTAATCTATGACTTGTGTGATGGTGTCCGCCATGCACCTGATGGCTCCCTCGCTACCAGAGCGTGCGGCACGCAGTTGAGCCCGGTTGGAGTCCGAACGCAGGGACAATCTTTTAGCCGCAGTCTTCACGATGGCCTTCACCGCATCCTCACCACTGAATTGGATGCTCTCCTCCAGGCCAAAGACGACAGAGATGTCAGCATACTTCAGGGCATGCTGGACCTCCACAAAGAGATCCTTCATCAGCCTGAAGGGGTCATTGGCCCTCCTTGTCTGGGGGGACTCTGAGGCCTCCAGTCGGCACATGATGCCGTGGAGAATAAACTTCAGAGTCTGGGGGCTCATGACGGTGGCCCAGGGAGTGCTGCAAAGGAGGATGTGCTCCTTGCCTGGTAGGAGGGAGGGAATCTTCTCCAGGGGCCCTGCCTGTTCTTGGTGGGCATCAGGGAGCTGTCACTCATCTCGGAGACCTCAGCCCCCCCCACCTCTTCTTCCAGAGTCTGGGCAGGAGCTGCCCATGCTGCCTGGGTTGAGGTGGAGGGTTTAGGGTATGAGACAGTCATGACACTTACAACCACCTCCTCTTCGTCCTTGGGGGAAGAGGAACACTGAGAGTCAGGGAACCTTTCCCTGGCACCGGAATCCAATCCTAAGAAAACACACTCATATTCTGAACTGGTTCAAAGCCACATCTATGTATAACACTATGCAGTATCTAGTACATTTACTATAATGGTAATACACTGGTTATTACATGGTTATTACTGGTCATATGGGCAAAACAGGTTATAAGTGTACCTTTCTGGATGATGAGCCTGGCCTTGTAATCGTCGTTGCAGGTACTGTTCAGGATGTCTCCCACCCTGGTGGTCAGGACCTGGCAGACGGCCCCTAGTCAAATCAAAATGTATTTAATGCAGGGGTGTCAAACTCATTCCATGGAGGGCTAAGTGTCTGCGGGTTTTAGTTTTTTCCTTTCAATTAAGACCTAGACAACCAGGTTAGAGGAGTTTCTTACTAATTAGTGACCTTAATGCATCAATCAAGGGTGGAGTGAAACCCTGCAAAAACCCGGCCTTCTATAGAATGAGTTTGACATTTGATTTAAAGTAATTCTTCACACATAACATGTCTCCAAACACTGTATAGAAAAATAAGAAAAAAAGAAGAGAGAAAATGAAAATACCATTACTGACAATAAGAGAAAAGAAAGAAGGGGAATGTGTGGGTGCAAAAGACGGTAAAAACAACATAATAACTAACCTAGTGCCTCCTTGTCATGGGAGAGGGAGCTGGAGGACTGGAGGGTAACTTTAGTGCCCTTCTTGATAGCTGGCATGACACCTACAGAAAGAGGATCGTAGACATTAGTGGATCCTTCCACCATATATCGTTTTAGAATTCTAGCAATAAATCCAGGTACTTTGGAAGTGGAGATGAATACTCACTGTAACTGGTTGTTTGAGTTAGAGTTTGAGGCAGTGCCAACATACCAACTACTTGGCGGCTTAGTTTTTTCACCCCTGACTTAGCCTCCCTAGACCTTCTAGCCTTGATAACCTCTGTGGCCTTCTTTTCTGCCTTTGCTATATTTGCCTCTCGGCTGGGCCTGGGGCCTTGCGGGGGCTTCGGCACAAGGTTCTGAGGCAAATAACAACAGTGGGGCAATCATATCACCATAGAAACGACATTTTTCACCATATGCATGATGGTACTGAGTGACATGTCACATAAGGGTTAACCTTAGATTTAGAATCTGAATTAAAATCTGAATTCCAATACTATTAGTTCTAACTAGTAGGTGGTCCATGTGTCTTAATGGCGTTATTATCGCGTTGTAAACTGGTTTTCAACCCGTCGTATTACTAGATTCCAACCAACTAGCCTCCGTGACAACCAGACGTTTTGCAACAGAACTAAAAGATGTTTCTTACCTTTCGAGGGCTATCCTGGAGGCAGTCTACCAGGGCTGGCAGGCTTAGTCCATCATGGCCAGCGGAATGGACGTCTGCCTTTCGAGGGCTATCCTGGAGGCAGTCTACCAGGGCAGGCAGGCTTAGTCCATCATGGCCAGCAGAATGGACATCTGCCTTTCGAGGGCTATCCTGGAGGCAGTCTACCAGGGCTGGCAGGCTTAGTCCATCATGGCCAGCGGAATGGACATCTGTCTGGAGCACTTGCTCTCTTGCACTAGCTTGGAGGGTCCTAGCCTGCCCACTTTTCCAACTATAAACCATAACCTTAGAATTACAATCAGAATTCAAATCTGAATTCCAAAACTATTAGTTCTAACTAAACTCAGCAAAAAAAGAAACATCCTCTAACTGTCAACTGCGTTTATTTTCAGCCAACTTAACATGTGTAAATATTTGTATGAACATAACAAGATTCAACAACTGAGACATAAACTGAACAAGTTCCACAGACATGTGACTAACAGAAGTGGAATAATGTGTCCATGAACAAAGGAGGGGTCAAAATCAAAAGTAACAGTCAGTAACTGGTGTGGCCACCAGCTGCATTAAGTACTGCAGTGCATCTCCTCCTCATGGGCTGCACCAAATTTGGCAGTTCTTGCTGTGAGATGTTAACCCACTCTTAAAAAATGAAATAAGAAAATGTTACCCCACTCTTCCACCAAGATTCCTTCACATTTCTGGGGGGAATGGCCCTAGCCCTCACGCTCCGATCCAAAAGGTACCAGACATACTCAATGGGATTGAGATCCGGGCTGTTCGCTGGCCATGGCAGAACACTGACATTCCTGTCTTGCAGGATATCACGCACAGAACGAGTAGTATGGCTGCTCGCATTGTCATGCTGGAGGGTCATGTCACGATGAGCCTGGAGGAAGGGTACCACATGAGGGAGGAGGAATTCTTCCCTTTAACACACAGCGTTGAGATTGCCTGCAGTAAAGAGCACTTTTTCCAGTCCTGTCTGGTCCAGCGACGGTTGGGTTTGTGCCTATAGGTGACGTTGTGCCCGGTGATGTCTGGTGAGGAGCTGCCTTACAACAAGCCTACAAGCCCTCAGTCCAGTCTCTCTCAGCCTATTGCGGACAGTCTGAGCACTGATGGAGGGATTGTGCGTTCCCGGTGTAACTCGGGCAGTTGTTGTTGCCATCCTGAACCTGTCCCTGTGCAGGTGTTGTTACACGTGGTCTGCCATTGCTGTCCGTCCTGTCTCCCTGTAGCGCTGTCTTAGGCGTCTCACAGTACGGACATTGCAATGTATTGCCCTGGCCACATCTGCAGTCCTCATGCCGCCTTACAGCATGCCTAAGGCACGTTCATGCAGATGAGCAGGGACCCTGGGCATCTTTCTTTTGTTGTTTTTCAGAGTCCGTAGAAATGCCTCTTTAGTGTCCTAAGTTTTCACAACTATGACCTTAATTGCCTACCGTCTGTAAGCTGTTAGTGTCTTAACGACCGTTCCCCCATGTTCATAAATAGTTTATGGCTCATTGAACAAGCATGGGAAACAGTGTTAAAACCCTTCACAATGAAGATCTGTGAGGATATTTGGATTTTTACGAATTATCTTTAAAATACATGGTCCTGAAAAAGGGACGTTTCTTTTTTTGCTGAGTTTAGTAGGTGGTCCATGTGGCTTAATGGCTTTATTATCGCGTTGTAAACTGGTTTTCAACACGTCATATTACTAGATTGCAACCAACTGGTCTCCGTTACAACCAGACGTTTTGCAACAGAACTATAAGACGTTTTCTTACCTTTAGGGGGCTGTCAATGGGGCAGACTACCAGGGCTGGCAGGCTTAGTCCATCATGGTCAGTGATGTCTGTCTGGAGGACCTGCTCTCCAGCACTAGCTTGGAGGGTCCCAGCCTGGGGTATATGAACATAAGGAAATACATTTAACCTTAGCCCTCAATTAATTATGCCCACTTTTCCAACTATAAATCATATCAATCTGTTTTTACAGCATATAGGTAATACTACCAAGAAGATAGCCTCATTACATATCAAGAGGGATAGTCCCAGAATGAACAAACATTTTTTTATCACTTATGAGACTTACTTTTAGAAAAAAATTCTCAACGGTTTATGATTTCTATCCATTGTGCTTTCAGGCACCCTTCAGATTGGACCTGACATTTTTTTAAATAAACAAATACATTTTAAAATACATTTCAAACATTTTTTTTACAACATCTTGGCCAGTTATGCTGTACTCACACAGAATGTCTTCTTTGTCCACTCAAAGTGATTTATTTGAACATGAGGATGACTGTCCTTTGCAAAGCATCAACTCAACTGAGGCAAAAGTAGCGCACTGAACATTTTCTTGAGGTCGTTTACGTCATAGGCTTCTTATATTCCATCGTACATTATGACGTCAACTACAAAAGCACAGAGCGACCACTCCGGGAAATTAATGGATTGTTTCTGATCACATACGATATCTGAAAAATGTTTACAATGTAACCCAATTAATTTAGGTTCAGTGATGTTTTATCGTATTATATGGATAAATGTTGCCCTCTGTTGGCCATAACTGATATATTATAGGCAAATAAATCAAATAATTGATGGGTTTGGTGAGGGAAGACAGATGTAGTAAGCTGATATGATCAGGGCATGCACACATATTGCCCATGAATGAATAAATGTTTTAAGCCAAATGTCTAATTTGTCCAAGACAGTCATTGTTACGCCTTTGCCCAAATTGCCCAATATAGCTTCATGTCACACATCTATCATAATTTATACAAACTGGATGAATGCAGGCTGTTGGTTTGTAAATGTTGTAAATAAATATGTATATAGTATGCATATGTAACAGTTGTTAAAGTACTATGTGAATTTCACCAGGTTCATATATTAATATGTCGTGTTGATTTGTTATTATGCATGCCTGCATCCTGGCTGAAGTGGAGTGTGTTCTTACGTTTTGCCCTGCATGCTCAAATCATTTTGTATCCTGAGAGAGGTAGTCACGCTTTTTATGTCTTCAGAAAAGTTGGATTCTTTTCAGTACAAAGTCATACACACAGTGTTTTGTTCATGAATAATGATGTGTATTTAGAGGTTACTCATAAGTGGATGGTATTGTTAAGATGCACTTGTAATTGTACTTTTTAGGATGATATCAACATTCTGAATTCAACATGTGGTTAATAGCTAGCTAAGGTATTAGCAGGCTATTTATTGTGTGAACGATGGCTAGCTCCTCGAATGATCCCAGTCCCTCCTATTGTGTATCTGCTGTAGAAAGAGGCCACGATTCGCAGAACATATGTGCTCTACAAATGTTTTATTTCCTTTTGGATGCAGGTATGTGGTTTTATCTTTGTAAAATATGTTATGTATAATAAGGAGAGACTATTAATTTGTGTATTCGAAAGTCATTTTGATGCACTGAGAGAGAAAGAGGCGTGGATTCTCAGAACATATGTGCTCTAGAAATGTTTTATTTCCTTTTGGATGCAGAGAGTGAGTTCTGCTTGATTAAAACTACCTAATTTCCAAAGTCCACGTCTATAGTCTCAATCAATACAGCGGTGCAGTATAGTACCGGTTACACATATTCTTATTATTGTTTCATTCACTTATCTTTTTGACCTGCAATGTTGGAGTTCAGATCTTAAGAATTTCACTGTACCCTACAATTACATCTCCGACCGACTAATAAACTAATCTAATCGACTGAAATCTAATCTAAATTCAGATTTTTTTCTGGATGAGGAAACCTAGTCATACGTAGCTATAATTTACAGAAATCATAAATATTTACATTATTGCTGAATAAGGCTATCAGTGTACTTTTTTCATACCAGTGTTGTCAAACAAGGAATGATGCCTACAATTTAGTTTAGGGCAGCTGGCGAAATCCCGCCTTCTTCGTTGGCATTTTCAAGATCGGCATTAATTTAGACGGTTCGTTTTCAGGCCGGTTTGGTGAGATTGCCTTTAAAATGGACAAATAGTGGCCACGAATACACGAGCACAGTGCTTGTGTACCCTGTGAACATAGCTAGCAGTGTGATACTCGAAGCCGATTTTAATTGCATAAAAAATGTGCAGTATTGAGTAATTTTCAATATCTGCATCAATTGTAAATAAGAAACATTTTTCTTTCCATAATGCTCACAAATAGCAGCCATGTTCGAGTATATTTTTGTTAAAATCTTTGCGAAAACCTTGTGCAATCTGGCTAGCTAACTAACACATTTAGCATTGCGTCAAGCTAACGCTAGTACTAGCACGGTCGTGTCAGTTAGCAGTTAACTTCTGCTATCAGTGTGTCGCAGGTTGGTTCTGAGAATTACATTTTAGGTCAAGTTAGACCCTAGAAATGTCTTGCTCGTTATTAATTTGAGCCAACGTTATTTCTGAATATTCACCTTGCATTTGGAACCTATTTCCCTTTATAGCACTTTGCTGTCACAAAGTTTGAATGAGGAGCCGGCTGCCATTGTTTGTGCGGAGAGTGAGGCATGATTCCTTGTTCAACTTGATTGAATCGGGCAACTGGCTAACTACTGTAAACTGAGTTGTGTGGGATTCTGTGTTTCACATTATAGCCATTACCATATGATTAAATATGATCTGATGTTGGTTGTGTGAGGTATCTGCATTTGTGCACTGGAGCATCCATTATGAGATTAAACACCTGCTTGCTACTTGCCTGTTTGTGTGTGTGACAAAAACTGAATAACATGGTGTGACTTGCATGTTGCAAAAGCAGATAACAGCCCAGCAGATGCTTTGTCCTTGTGGTTGTATGTAACAATATTCAGCACATTGGTGTGACTTGCTGTATCTTACAAAGTTGTGGTTAAGCAGGCATAGGGAGGGGTGGTCATCACGAGGTTTAACTGAGATGGAAAAATACTGAACAACACAATAGCATGAACTGAGCAACTGTTATAACTAGGCTGCGATACCAGAACAGTAAGAATCTATACATCGACAGAGGGAGGACTCCAAGAAGCGCCAAGAGGCGGGGACCCGCCTGAGCGTCTGCGATAGGCTGAGCAAGTTTAAACCACGCCCAGCCTCTACTGTGATAGGCCAACAGGCGTGTTGGAACTATGTCCATCACAGTATTAGAACAACTGTTTACGTACATCCTGTCAGTTCACCACCTAAAAACGCTGTGCGGAAGAAAATATGGAGCCTCACCTCAGACAGTGCTGAAAGTCTACTTCAGCTACATCCGACCCCTCTTTGAATACGCCCTGCCAGCCTGGATAACAGCTTCACCGCAGCAGATGAATCGGCTACAGATAGTCCAAAACATGGCAGCTTCCAGACTACCAAGATACATCAGCAACCACTACGTTAACAGCATATCTGGACTGACATCAATCAACAATAGACAGTCAATCATTGGCCAGAAGTTCATCAACAGAGCCACTCACAACCCATCATTGAAGGAAGCCGTGGGACAGGCCAAATGGACCACAGATACACCCATGTCCATAATGCCGAAGCTGACCTAGAAGAGAGGAAGAAAAAATACACAAAAAAACACACAAAAAAAAAGTGTGTATGAAAATGTGTAGATATATGTGAAAATGTGTAGATATATGTGAATGCACTCCTTAGCACCCTGACCCCTCTCCCCATGCACAGAGGTGGGCTATAATTTTAATGGTGTTCTTTTATCCCTCTTTTTTTCCTTTTCTTTTCTTTTTTACCTCTATTTTTAAAACAAAACACCACGAACTCATGTCGGGAAAAGCAAAAAGGCGAAACTAATCTACAACCGTTCTGATAAAAACCTTAGGGCATTCAGCCTCGGGGGATGCCCTGCTGACCACACCCTTCTTCCTTGTTCCTGGCCTGCCCTGCCTCTTCCACCAATCCAATTGTTTCTTATGGACAGAAAAGAGCAGAGGCTCTGAGCTGTCCGATCAGGTCCATTGTCTACTTGTGCGATCCTGTCAGTTCTCTGTTCTGCCCTGCGTGGTATTACAGCGAGCCCGTATATACGAAAGTTGCATTTGCCATTTATTACTTAGCTAATAAAAAATACATAGTATACAATCGGTGACTCATTGTTTTATTTATCCTGATAAGTAGTAGTGGATCTTGGAACAGAATGGGGTAGATTTAAAAAATATATATATATTTCACCTTTATTTAACCAAGTAGGCTAGTTGAGAACAAGTTCTCATTTGCAACTGCGACCTAGCCAAGATAAAGCATAGCAGTGTGAACAGACAACACAGAGTTACACATGGAGTAAACAATTAACAAGTCAATAACACAGTAGAAAAAAAAGAGAGTCTATATACATTGTGTGCAAAAGGCATGAGGAGGTAGGCGAATAATTAAAATTTTGCAGATTAACACTGGAGTGATAAATGATCAGATGGTCATGTACAGGTAGAAATATTGGTGTGCAAAAGAGCAGAAAAGTAAATAAATATAAACAGTATGGGGAAGAGGTAGGTAAAGTTGGGTGGGCTATTTACCGATAGACTATGTACAGCTGCAGCGATCTGTTAGCTGCTGAGATAGCAGTCTCCAACTTCAGCAATTTTTGCAATTCGTTCCAGTCACAGGCAGCAGAGAACTGGAACGAAAGGCGGCCAAATGAGGTGTTGGCTTTAGGGATGATCAGTGAGATACACCTGCTGGAGCGCTTGCTACGGGTGGGTGTTGCCATCGTGACCAGTGAACTGAGATAAGGCGGAGCTTTACCTAGCATGGACTTGTAGATGACCTGGAGCCAGTGGGTCTGGCGACGAATATGTAGCGAGGGCCAGCCGACTAGAGCATACAGGTCGCACTGGTGGATGGTATAAGGTGCTTTAGTAACAAAACGGATGGCACTGTGATAAACTGCATCCAGTTTGCTGAGTAGAGTATTGGAAGCTATTTTGTAGATGACATCGCCGAAGTCGAGGATCGGTAGGATAGTCAGTTTTACTAGGGTAAGTTTGGCGGCGTGAGTGAAGGAGGCTTTGTTGCGGAATAGAAAGCCGATTCTAGATTTGATTTTAGATTGGAGATGTTTGATATGAGTCTGGAAGGAGAGTTTACAGTCTAGCCAGACACCTAGGTACTTATAGATGTCCACATATTCTAGGTCGGAACCATCCAGGGTGGTGATGCTAGTCGGGCGTGCGGGTGCAGGCAGCGAACGGTTGAAAAGCATGCATTTGGTTTTACTAGCGTTTAATAGCAGTTGGAGGCCACGGAAGGAGTGTTGTATGGCATTGAAGCTCGTTTGCAGGTTAGATAGCACAGTGTCCAAGGACGGGCCGGAAGTATACTGAATGGTGTCGTCTGCGTAGAGGTGGATCAGGGAATCGCCCGCAGCAAGAGCAACATCATTGATATATACAGAGAAAAGAGTCGGCCCGAGAATTGAACCCTGTGGCACCCCCATAGAGACTGCCAGAGGACCGGACAGCATGCCCTCCGATTTGACACTCTGTCTGCAAAGTAGTTGGTGAACCAGGCAAGGCAGTCATCAGAAAAACCGAGGCTACTGAGTCTGCTGATAAGAATATGGTGATTGACAGAGTTGAAAGCCTTGGCAAGGTCGATGAAGACGGCTGCACAGTACTGTCTTTTATCGATTGCGGTTATGATATCGTTTAGTACCTTGAGC
The DNA here is from genome assembly GCF_002021735.2 of Oncorhynchus kisutch. NCBI lineage: Eukaryota > Metazoa > Chordata > Actinopteri > Salmoniformes > Salmonidae > Oncorhynchus > Oncorhynchus kisutch. The sequence goes on from NC_034193.2 coordinate 44,480,429, forward strand.
GTGGCTGAGGTGCACCCGTGACCGGCTCGGAAACCAGATTGCACAGCGGAGAAGGTACGGTGGGATTCGAGATGGTCAGTGACCTGTTTGTTGACTTGGCTTTCGAAGACCTTAGATAGGCAGGGCAGGATGGATATAGGTTTAGCCAAAACGTAGGAAAGTATTTACATTTTATGTAGTCCTCGGATTTCAGGCTGAGTGGGTTGACTTTTTTTGTGACTGCCATATTCTTTTCCTATCGTCTCTCCCTCAGACTCGTAGAGCTATATGCAAGGACTGACCGTCAATGATATCAGAATTATCATTTTGACCATGTTTTGAGACTTTGTTTACAAGCATTGGAATGAAACAAGCTTGTATTTTGGGTTCTGGTGGGGTACGAAAGTTGAACTAAGCTCATGGGCATTTGTTATTATTTTAATTTAAATGTCTAAAAATGGATGTAGAAACTGCAGATTGCCCCTTTTTATTTTTTTGTTATTTTTAAGGGATTTTGGATATGGCTTAATTTTCATGTAGGGCCTCCCGGGTAGCGCAGTGGTTAAGGGCGCTGTACTGCAGCGCCAGCTGTGCTGCAGCGCCAGCTGTGCCACCAGAGACTCTGGGTTCTCGCCCAGGCTCTGTCGCAACCGGCCGCGACCGGGAGGTCTGTGGGGCGACGCACAATTGGCCCAGCTTCGTCCGGGTTAGGGAGGGCTTGGCCAGTAGGGATATCCTTGCCTCATCGCGCACCAGCGACTCCTGTGGCGGGCCAATCAAGGTTGGCAGGTGCACGGTTTTTCCTCTGACACATTGGTGCGGCTGGCTTCCGGGTTGGATGCGCGCTGTGTTAAGAAGCAGTACGGCTTGGTTGGGTTGTGTATCGGAGGACGCGTGACTTTCAACCTTCGTCTCTCCCAAACCCGTACGGGAGTTGTAGCGATGAGACAAGATAGTAGCTACTAAAACAATCGGATACCACGAAATTGGGGAGAAAAAGGGGTAAAAATGTTTACTAAAATAAAATAAAATATTCATGTAAAAAGTTCCAGTCTAGCCCCTCTAAGCTTTGCCTGCTCGTGACTGTCTGTCTCACAAGTGGCCAGAGTTGACCCTCTCTTAACCTGGGTCTGGGGCTCTGGACATTTTCGGGAGGAACAGTCCTGGCATTAAAGCTATAATGAAAAATAAAGTTTCATCCAGCTCTAGTACTAGTAATTGATGTTCACAATCACATTTGTAGTTCTTCATTCACCAACACACAGAAAGTGGTTTACTCCTGTTTTTCACTTAATGTGGCTAGGTTTATAAAACTGTCCCAAAGAGTGACACTTTCCCCATGTTCTATTCATTAGGGCACACTAGCAAAATGTTTAGCACTGGAAGTCCTGGTAGTCCCTCCCTGTGTGCTGTTTGGTGCTTAATGAATATCTCCTGTAGCCCATGGAGGTGTTTGTGGACGATGAGACCAAGCTGACGCTGCACGGCCTGCAGCAGTACTACTGCAAGCTGAAGGATAGCGAGAAGAACCGCAAGCTCTTTGAACCTGCTCGACGTGCTCGAGTTCAACCAGGTACGGACAGAGGTCTTTTCAGAGAATATAATGCTAAATCTGAGTGAGTTGAATGTATTTTGTCCATGGAATTGAAAGTCATGTGTTTAAATACAATTTTACTCATTCAAGTGAACTAAGTATATGCACCGACAAAGTTTCTGCCTGTGAGTTTTATGCCCTGTGTTTTTCGTCTTCAGAGTGTACATTTATTTGACCAGGGTAAAGCCAGGGTGCCATATCAGATGCAGCATGGGATTTGTGCCCCATGTTTGTCTTCGGTGTCTCACTGCTATTTTCTCCCCTGTCTGAATGTGGTGATCTTTGTGAAGACTGTGCAGCGCTGTGTGGCTCTGTCTCAGCTGCTGGTGGAGCAGAACTTCCCTGCAATCGCCATCCACAGGGGCATGGCCCAGGAGGAGAGGTGGGTTCTGATGGAGAGGAAAAAAATTACTGGCTAAACCCTACAGTCTATGCACTTGTTAAAATCTGAGCAGTTTTGATTGGTATGAGCAATATTAGGATATTCAAGTCATCTCAGATATTAATAAGTGCATAGGGTTTAGGGGTAGATTTGGGATTGGGTCTTGGCTTTCATTGGGAATTTCTGATTTGGACAAAAGAATGTCCTCGACTTTTCCGTAAACCGATAAGTGGTTGAGGAGTGTAAATTCGTTAGTAGGCAAACTGTGTCTTCGCCTCCTGCTGAGGAAGCATAAGTGTCCTTTGCTGAAGTTGAGATCTACCCCTCCCCTTTCAATCAGCTGTTTACTCTGAGAAGCATGCACATATTTAAAACGATAAGTAGCATAACGTTTTTATCCATACAATGTCTAGCTAAATGTCTTTTACTACTTTACACATTTTAATTTGGGATTCCACCCCTGTAAATGTCATTTGCATTATGTGTGAATGGAGTCTAATTTCATACAAGCACATTTCCTCCTCTCCTCAGTTACTGTTGACTTTTTTTCAAAAGTAGAGGAATGAGGAGTTGCACAATCAAATTGAGAATCTCATTTACTTGCACATTTTCTATAATAGTCATGTAGCAGAAGCTGTTATCCAGAGGGACTTAACAAGAACTTTCTCTCAGACAACATGTTTGTGGGTCACAGTTTCAGTGTACCCACAGGAGTGAAGCAGGATGTATAATGCCTGTTCTACTTATTCTAAATCTATGGGTGCCCCCCTTCCTCCCCCAGGCTTTCCCGGTACCAGCAGTTCAAGGACTTCCAAAGGCGGATCCTGGTGGCCACCAACCTGTTTGGCCGAGGGATGGACATTGAGCGCGTCAATATCGTCTTCAACAACGACATGCCCGAGGATTCCGACACCTACCTGCACAGAGTGGCCCGTGCAGGCAGGTTCGGGACAAATTCATTATATCGGTCCATGGCCCTGTACAGCAGATGATTCTAGATAAGGAGATGAATCTAATGAATAAGTTGCTTTGATGGTAAGCTTGAAGGAAGAACAGACACATTTGGGCTAATTAGCTCATATCATGTCATCCGGTGAAGCTCCCTCAGACTACCCAAGTTCCCTAAACGCAACCACATTTAGAAGAATAATTGCTTCCTGAATTCCTAGTGTAGCAATTAGTGCCCTCCTGATAATCACTTTTACCATGAATACCAAGGGGAACATGGCTTTAAAATACACACTTCCACCATCCTCCCTCCAAAGGAATTGCAAATCAATGCGATGTGACTAATAATTTATTCTGCAATGGTAGTGAGTGTATTTTCGGAGGGGGGCCGATCTGACCCTGATCAGGTCTGTGATTCAATAAGATACAGATTAAAAGGATCACCAGCACTGCTGTGTTAACCTCAAATGGATTACAAACAGATTTAACACTGTACACCAACATAACACCGGATGCCCTTGCATTTGCCTAGGCATTAACAGAAAATACACACATAAACGATACACGGTATGTCCATGGGATTGGTTTAAGCCTCACTTTCCCAAAGTAGATGAACCAACCGGATCCTCTTTTCGGGGGCACTGATCGAAACTGATCTGGGACCAGTATAGTTAGTGTGGCATCAAAATGAAACCATCTGACCTATTACTATTACACCTGTGCCACTTTGGTACAATAGCCTCAGTACATTGTGTTACCAGTTGATTGTGTTCATTCAGCTCTATATTAACACCATATGAAACCTCCCTCTGGGGTTACAGAACAGGTCTGGATAGTTTGCCACACACACTGGAATGGGCCAATAGAGAGGTGACGTTAATTATACTCCCAGAGAGAGTGAACTGTGAATTGAGGTGAATCATTCCTGTACATTACCAGACACCAATGATCCTAGAAAACAAGTGCAACCAAGACAACCGCTCTGGTGAAATGGTTGCCCGGGCTTGTTCATCATAATAAAGGGCAAGGTTCACCTGACTAGGTGGAGAAATAGATGGGGGGGGCGTGGTATTGGGCGTGGCCAACAGCGCCTTCTCCGACCAACATTTTTAGAGGCCCTCCCATGGCAGCAGAAACAAAATGTTGCTGTTTTAAAACAATTTTGTCTGCTATTTGCAATTCTAGACATTTTGCCATGGAGAGAAGAAAGCATTTTACAGTTTAATTAAGCTAGTTTCCTGCAATTCTACACATTTTGCCATGGCTTGTGTTGTGTTCTTATGCTACACTTCATGACCAAAAGATTGTCAAACATCTCATTACAAATCATATGCATTATTATAGAGTTGGTCCCCCCTTTGGTGCTATAACAGCCTCCACTCTTCTGGGAAGGCTTTCCACTAGATGTTGGAACATTGCTGCGGGGACTTGCTTCCATTCAGCCACAAAAGCATTAGTGAAGTCGGGCAATGATGCTGGGCGATTAAGCCTGGCTCGCAGTCGGTGTTACAATTAATTCCAAAGCTGTTCACTCATGTGAAGGCCAAATTACAGAGGAGGAACTGCTTGAGGCAATTGGGGCCTTTAAGGATGGAAAACTCCAGGGCTGGATGGCATACCAGTGGAAGTATACAAATCCTTTTTTTGATATACTCAATGGACCATTATTGGCTTGTTTTAACCACTGCTATATAAATGGTAGATTATCAGACACGCAACAAGAAGGTCTGATATCATTATTACTGAAACAGGACCCAAGTGGTATATTTAAAGATCCAGTCCATTTAAAAAATTGGAGACCTCTTACACTTCAGTGTTGTGATGCAAAAATCCTAGCAAAATGCTTGGCACATAGAATTAAAAATACAAAAATATTGTCAGATATTATTCATCCTAATCAGACAGGTTTTTAACATGGACGATACATTGGAGATAATATAAGACAAGTCCTGGAAACAATAGAACACTATGAAATATCGGGGACACCAGGCCTGGTTTTCATAGCTGATTTAGAAAAGGATTTTGATAAAGTACGACTGGAGTTTATATATAAATGCCTAGAATATTTCAATTTTGGGGAATCTCTTATAAAATGGGTTAAGGTTATGTATAGTAACCCTAGGTGTAAAATAGTAAATAATGGCTACATCTCAGAAAGTTTTAAATTATCTAGAGGAATAAAACAAGGTTGTCCACTATCGTCATATCTATTTATTATTGTCATCGAAATGTTAGCTGCAAAGATGAGATCAAACAATAATATTAAGGGATTAGAAATCCGGGGCATAAAAACGAAGGTGTCATTGTTCGCTGATGATTCATGTTTTCTTTTAAAACCACAATTGGAGTCTCTCCACGGCCTCTTAGAGGATCTAGATACTTTTGCTATCCTCTCTGGATTAAAACCAAATTATGATAAATGTAGGCACCATATTACATATTGGATCACAAAAAAATGCACGTGTTACATTACCATGCAGTTTACCAATTAAAGTGTCTGACGGAGATGTGGACATACTCGGTATACAAATCCCAAAAGAAAGAAATGATCTCATTCCAATAATTTTATAGAAAGTTAGCAAAAATAGATAAGATCTTGCTACCTTGGAAAGGAAAATACCTGTCTATTTGTGGAAAAATCACCCTGATTAACTCCTTAGTTATATCACAGAGGACAGATTATTTTTTACTCGCTACAGCACTCGACGGTCCCGTTCTGTAAGCTTGTGTGGCCTACCACTTCACGGCTGAGCCGTTGTTGCTCCTGGACATTTCCAATTCACAATAACAGCACTTACAGTTGACCGGGGCAGCTCTAGCAGGGCAGATATTTGACAAACTGACTTGTTGGAAAGGTGGCATCCTATGATGATGCCACGTTGAAAGTCACTGAGCTCATCAGTAAAGGCCATTCTACTGCCAATGTTTGTCTACAGAGATTGCATGACTGTGTGCTCAATTTTTATACATCTGTCAGCAAAGGATGTTGCTGAACTGTCCACATACTTTTGTATATATAGTGTATCTAAATGACTCAAACATTATAACAAAATCAATTGGGGGCCCCATGCCAAGACATTTGGGGAAACACTGCAATGTTGTTTTTGTAATATTATCACCCCTCTAGTATGTGATGTCTCTGAAACAATACAGTTATACTGATCTGTAGCATCCTGTATCTGGGCAAATATTGGTTTGCTTTGTGAGTAACTTTAACTAGTTGCCATTCCATTTCCGCTTTATTCCGTGCTGTAATGTAAAGTGCTTCCAAAATAATATGAACAACAGACTAGATGGGAGCTTGTAGTAGCTGCAGTAGGGCAGGATACTGGAGTTTTAGACTTGATATGTCAGGTCATGGAGTTGCTCCCAGTTTCTCAGCGTCAGCAGGATAATGGAGTGGAACCTTTAGCACAGGGCAGGCCTCTGCTGATCACTACAACCAACCACAGTGAGAGAGTCGGTGTGACGAACAGATAGACAGAACCTCCGAGATGTAACTCTTATTATGTCAATTGCGATTAGGTTAGGGCATTATTATTGTCACGCCCTGGTCTAAGTATTTTGTGTTTTTCTTCATGTATTGGGTCAGGCCAGGGTGTGGCATGGGGTTTTTGTATTGTGGTGTGTTTTTTCTTGGGGTTTTGGTGTGTATGTATTGGGATTGTAGCTAGTGGGGTTATCTAGCAAAGTCTATGGCTGTCTGGAGTGGTTCTCAATCAGAGGCAGGTGTTTATCGTTGTCTCTGATTGGGAACCATATTTAGGCAGCCATATTCTTTGAGTTTGTCGTGGGTGATTGTCCTTAGTGTCCTGATGTCCTTGTTCTGTGTTAGTTTACACAAGTATAGGCTGTTTCGGTTTTCGTTACATTTATTGTTTTGTAGTGTTTGTGTTTAGTGTGTTTGTCATTAAACATGAATCGTAATCTACACGCTGCATTTTGGTCCGACTCTCCTTCACACCTAGAAAACCGTAACAGAATCACCCACCACCAACGGACCAAGCAGCGTGTCAACAGGCAGGAGCAGCCCAAAGAGGAGATGCGCTATAAGGATTTCTGGACATGGGAGGAAATCCTAAACGGAGAAGGACCCTGGGCTCAGCCTGGAGAATATCGCCGCCCCAAAGAAGAACTGGAGGCGGAGAGAGCGAAGAGGCACCGGTATGAGGAGGCAGCACGGCGACTCTGAAGGAAGCCTTAGAATCAGCCCCAAAAAAGTCTTGGGGGGGGGGGGCTCAGGGACAGTGTGGCAGAGTCAGGAGTCAGACCTGAGCCAACTCTCCCTGTTTATCGTTAGGAGCCAAGGAGGAGACCAGAACCAGAGCCGGTGTTGGAGGTGAGTGAAGCAGAGACTGTGAAGGAGTTAATGGGGAAATTGGAGGAGAGAGAAATGAGGGAGTTGCTGTGTTGGTGCTTTTTGCATGGAATTCGCCCGACGGAACGTGTCGGGGATTTGATGGCACCTGGGTTAGCGCTCCATACTCGTCCTGAGGTGTGTGTTAGTCGGCTGGTGAAGTTGGTGCCAGCCTCACGCACCAGGCCTCCTGTGCACATCCCTAGCCTTGCACGTCCTGTGCCAGCACTGCTCTCAAGATCTCCAGTACACCTTCACGGTCTAGCCCATCCTGTGCCACCTCCACACTCCAGCCCTCCGGTAGCAGCTCCCCGCACCAGGCTTCCTGTGCGTGTTCTCGGTACAGTACCACCAGTACCAGCACCACGCATCAGGCCTACAGTGCGCCTCGCCTCTCCAGCGCTGCCGGAGCCTCTCTCCTCTCCTGCGCTGCCGGAGTCTCCTGCCTGTTCAGCACTGCCAGAGCCTTCCTCCTCTACAGCGCTGCTGGATTCTCCCGCCTGTTTAGCGCAGCCAGAGCCTTTCTCCTCTCCTGCGCTGCCGGAGTCTCCCGCCTGTTCATGCGCAGCCAGAGCCTTTCTCCTCTACTGCGCTGCTGGAGTCTACCGCCTGTTCAGCGCAGCCAGAGCCTTTCTCCTCTACTGCGCTGCCGGAGTCTCCCGCCTGTTCAGCGCAGCCAGAGCCTTTCTCCTCTCCTGCGCTGCCGGAGTCTCCCGCCTGTTCAGCGCAGCCAGCCTGCATGGAGCAGCCAGAGCTGCCAGCCTGCATGGAGCAGCCAGAGCTGTCAGTCTGCATGGAGCAGCCCGAGCTGCCAGTCTGCAAGGAGCTGCCAGTCTGCAAGGAGCTGCCAGTCTGCACGGAGCTGTCAGTCTGCACGGAGCTGTCAGTCTGCAAGGAGCTGTCAGTCTGCAAGGAGCTGCCAGTCTGTAAGGAGCTGCCAGTCTGCAAGGAGCTGCCAGTCTGCACGGAGCCGCCAGAGCTGTCAGCCTACATGGAGCAGCCAGAGCCGCCAGTCAGCATGGAGCAGCCAGAGCCGCCAGTCAGCATGGAGCAGCCAGATCTTTCAGTCTGCCAGGATCCGCCAGTCAGCCAGACTCTTCCAGATCTGCCAGTCAGCCAGACTCTTCCAGATCTGCCAGTCAGCCAGACTCTTCCAGATCCGCCAGTCAGCCAGACTCTTCCAGATCTGCCAGTCAGCCAGACTCTTCCAGATCTGCCAGTCAGACAGACTCTTCCAGATCCGCCAGTCGGCCAGGATCCGCCAGTCGGCCAGGATCCGCCAGTCGGCCAGGATCCGCCAGATCCGCCAGTCAGCCAGGATCTGCTGAAACCACCAGCCAGCCAGGATCTGGTAGATCTACCTACCTGCCTGAGCTTCCTCTCACTCCCGAGCTTCCTCTCACTCCCGAGCTTCCTCTCACTCCCGAGCTTCCTCTCACTCCCGAGCTTCCTCTCACTCCCGAGCTTCCTCTCACTCCCGAGCTTCCCCTCAGTCCCGAGCTTTCTCTCACTCCCGAGCTTCCCCTCAGTCCCGAGCTGCCTCAGTCCCGAGCTGTCCTTCAGTCCAGTGGGGTTCTGGGTGAGGACTACTAGGCCATGGTCGGCGACGAGGGTGGACTATCCAGGGACGCGAGGAGAGGGGACTAAGACATTGACTGAGTGGGTTCCACGTCCCACCCGGACCCTCCCTATTGTTTTGAGGTGCGTTCGGGAGTCCGCACCTTAGGGGGGGGGGGTTCTGTCACGCCCTGGTCTAAGTATTTTGTGTTTTTCTTCATGTATTGGGTCAGGCCAGGGTGTGGCATGGGGTTTTTGGATTGTGGTGTGTTTTGTTTTGGTGTGTATGTATTGGGTTTGTAGCTAGTGGGGTTATCTAGCAAAGTCTATGGCTGTCTGGAGTGGTTCTCAATCAGAGGCAGGTGTTTATCGTTGTCTCTGATTGGGAACCATATTTAGGCAGCCATATTCTTTGAGTTTGTCGTGGGTGATTGTCCTTAGTGTCCTGATGTCCTTGTTCTGTGTTAGTTTACACAAGTATAGGCTGTTTCGGTTTTCGTTACATTTATTGTTTTGTAGTGTTTGTGTTTAGTGTGTTTGTCATTAAACATGAATCGTAATCTACACGCTGCATTTTGGTCCGACTCTCCTTCACACCTAGAAAACCGTAACAATTATAGCCTATACTGGCTATAATGACTGGCACAGTGAACACACTCATAACAATGATACTGTAGTAGACAGCAAATTGACTTTAAGAATCTATAGCATGCAGGTGGGTCTGTAAAAAAACTCAAGAAGAAGAAGATCAAAATAGCTGCAAGTTGTGTTTATTGAATGAAATGGCGTGTAATAAAATGAGTTGTGAGTAGGGGGGGTTGTCTCCCTCCCTCTTCTGTTGGCTTTGAGAGTTTATTTAGAAAGTGGGTTGGGGGAGGTGGCAGCAGGGTTTTCCCAAACTCGTCTTCTGCACAGTTACTCTCATTTTTTTTTGAAGGGGAAGCAAAATAGTTTTGCCAGGGCGGCTGTGATCCGCGGGAGGAGAGCCTGTTTTTTCTTAGGCTCATCTGCAGCCACAGTACCTGAACAGGTGACAGAGAACAAGGCATGAAATCAGGGTCGTGTTCATTAGGATATAACAGTAGCAAAATATTTTGAAATGGAAAACAAAAACAAGCATTTGTTATTGGCAAGTTCAAGAAAGTTCCTCCCTGTTTTAGTCCGCTGTCTTCCATTTAGTGGCTAATGAAGAAGACAATGATAACTTAATCATAGTCTCCCGTCCTTAATTACAATACTGTGCTGAAGACAGATGCACATGTTGACTGACAGAAATGAGGACTTACTATCATTGCCAAGAGGAGACACCTTGTTCTTGTTATTTCCTCTCTTCTTCTTTCCTGACTTCATCACTTCTTTCTTCATAGCCTCTTCCTTCTCTTTCTTCTTAGTAGAGAGAGAAACAGATATGAGTCGATGCCTCACAATCAAACAGCCCAAATAACTAAACGATCTACTGGTTTTTGGCCATCTCACCTGTGTGGAGGTGATGTCCTCGAGGTCTGTGGAGAGGGCGCTGCTGATGGGCTTGGTGCTTTCAGAAAGGTAGCTAATTACCTGGGACTTTTCAGAGATGGCTGAGCTTACACTGGTCTTTTCCAAACCAGTGCTGTCATCAGCCATCTCCTCTAGGTCCTCTTCTAGGGTTTCCCTCCAAGCCAGGAGCTCCTCTGTGAGGGTGACGTCACTCCTTGAGGAAGTTGAGGAGTGTGACCTCCCACTACCACGGCTCCTCCTGGCTCCAAAATGGCATTCGAAACTCCAGTCCTCGGAATAGCCATCTATGACTTGTGTGATGGTGTCTGCCATGCACCTGATGGCTCCCTCGCTACCAGAGCGTGCGGCACGCAGTTGAGCCCGGTTGGAGTCCGAACGCAGGGACAATCTTTTAGCCGCAGTCTTCACGATGGCCTTCACTGCATCCTCCCCACTGAATTGGATGCTCTCCTCCAGGCCAAAGACGACAGAGATGTCAGCATACTTCAGGGCATGCTGGACCTCCACAAAGAGATCCTTCATCAGCCTGAAGGGGTCATTGGCCCTCCTTGTCTGGGGGGACTCTGAGGCCTCCAGTCGACACATGATGCCGTGGAGAATAAACCTCAGAGTCTGGGGGCTCATGACGGTGGCCCAGGGAGTGCTGCAAAGGAGGATGTGCTCCTTGCCTGGTAGGAGGGAGGGAATCTTCTCCAGGGGGTCCTGCCTGTTCTTGGTGGGCATCAGGGAGCTGTCACTCATCTCGGAGACCTCAGCCCCCCCCACCTCGTCTTCCAGAGTCTGGGCAGGAGCTGCCCATGCTGCCTGGGTTGAGGTGGAGGGTTTAGGGTATGAGACAGTCATGACACTTACAACCACCTCCTCTTCGTCCTTGGGTGAAGAGGAACACGGAGAGTCAGGGAACATTTCCCTGGCACCGGAATCCAAACCTAAGAAAACACACTCATATTCTGAACTGGTTCAAAGCCACATCCATGTATAACACTATGCAGTATCTAGTACATTTACTATAATGGTAATACACTGGTTATTAAATGGTTATTACTGGTCATATGGGCAAAACAGGTTATAAGTGTACCTTTCTGGATGATGAGCCTGGCCTTGTAATCGTCGTTGCAGGTACTGTTCAGGATGTCTCCCACCCTGGTGGTCAGGACCTGGCAGACGGCCCCTAGTCAAATCAAAATGTATTTAATACAGGGGTGTCAAACTCATTCCATGGAGGGCTAAGTGTCTGCGGGTTTTAGTTTTTTCCTTTCAATTAAGACCTAGACAACCAGGTTAGAGGAGTTTCTTACTAATTAGTGACCTTAATTCATCAATCAAGGGTGGAGTGAAACCCTGCAGAAACCCGGCCTTCTATAGAATGAGTTTGACATTTGATTTAAAGTAATTCTTCACACATAACATGTCTCCAAACACTGTATAGAAAAATAAGAAAAAAAGAAGGTTATGTATAGTAACCCTAGGTGTAAAATAGTAAATAATGGCTACATCTCAGAAAGTTTTAAATTATCTAGAGGAATAAAACAAGGTTGTCCACTATCGTCATATCTATTTATTATTGTCATCGAAATGTTAGCTGCAAAGATGAGATCAAACAATAATATTAAGGGATTAGAAATCCGGGGCATAAAAACGAAGGTGTCATTGTTCGCTGATGATTCATGTTTTCTTTTAAAACCACAATTGGAGTCTCTCCACGGCCTCTTAGAGGATCTAGATACTTTTGCTATCCTCTCTGGATTAAAACCAAATTATGATAAATGTAGGCACCATATTACATATTGGATCACAAAAAAATGCACGTGTTACATTACCATGCAGTTTACCAATTAAAGTGTCTGACGGAGATGTGGACATACTCGGTATACAAATCCCAAAAGAAAGAAATGATCTCATTCCAATAATTTTATAGAAAGTTAGCAAAAATAGATAAGATCTTGCTACCTTGGAAAGGAAAATACCTGTCTATTTGTGGAAAAATCACCCTGATTAACTCCTTAGTTATATCACAGAGGACAGATTATTTTTTACTCGCTACAGCACTCGACGGTCCCGTTCTGTAAGCTTGTGTGGCCTACCACTTCACGGCTGAGCCGTTGTTGCTCCTGGACATTTCCAATTCACAATAACAGCACTTACAGTTGACCGGGGCAGCTCTAGCAGGGCAGATATTTGACAAACTGACTTGTTGGAAAGGTGGCATCCTATGATGATGCCACGTTGAAAGTCACTGAGCTCATCAGTAAAGGCCATTCTACTGCCAATGTTTGTCTACAGAGATTGCATGACTGTGTGCTCAATTTTTATACATCTGTCAGCAAAGGATGTTGCTGAACTGTCCACATACTTTTGTATATATAGTGTATCTGAATGACTCAAACATTATAACAAAATCAATTGGGGGCCCCATGCCAAGACATTTGGGGAAACACTGCAATGTTGTTTTTGTAATATTATCACCCCTCTAGTATGTGATGTCTCTGAAACAATACAGTTATACTGATCTGTAGCATCCTGTATCTGGGCAAATATTGGTTTGCTTTGTGAGTAACTTTAACTAGTTGCCATTCCATTTCCGCTTTATTCCGTGCTGTAATGTAAAGTGCTTCCAAAATAATATGAACAACAGACTAGATGGGAGCTTGTAGTAGCTGCAGTAGGGCAGGATACTGGAGTTTTAGACTTGATATGTCAGGTCATGGAGTTGCTCCCAGTTTCTCAGCGTCAGCAGGATAATGGAGTGGAACCTTTAGCACAGGGCAGGCCTCTGCTGATCACTACAACCAACCACAGTGAGAGAGTCGGTGTGACGAACAGATAGACAGAACCTCCGAGATGTAACTCTTATTATGTCAATTGCGATTAGGTTAGGGCATTATTATTGTCACGCCCTGGTCTAAGTATTTTGTGTTTTTCTTCATGTATTGGGTCAGGCCAGGGTGTGGCATGGGGTTTTTGTATTGTGGTGTGTTTTTTCTTGGGGTTTTGGTGTGTATGTATTGGGATTGTAGCTAGTGGGGTTATCTAGCAAAGTCTATGGCTGTCTGGAGTGGTTCTCAATCAGAGGCAGGTGTTTATCGTTGTCTCTGATTGGGAACCATATTTAGGCAGCCATATTCTTTGAGTTTGTCGTGGGTGATTGTCCTTAGTGTCCTGATGTCCTTGTTCTGTGTTAGTTTACACAAGTATAGGCTGTTTCGGTTTTCGTTACATTTATTGTTTTGTAGTGTTTGTGTTTAGTGTGTTTGTCATTAAACATGAATCGTAATCTACACGCTGCATTTTGGTCCGACTCTCCTTCACACCTAGAAAACCGTAACAGAATCACCCACCACCAACGGACCAAGCAGCGTGTCAACAGGCAGGAGCAGCCCAAAGAGGAGATGCGCTATAAGGATTTCTGGACATGGGAGGAAATCCTAAACGGAGAAGGACCCTGGGCTCAGCCTGGAGAATATCGCCGCCCCAAAGAAGAACTGGAGGCGGAGAGAGCGAAGAGGCACCGGTATGAGGAGGCAGCACGGCGACTCTGAAGGAAGCCTTAGAATCAGCCCCAAAAAAGTCTTGGGGGGGGGGGCTCAGGGACAGTGTGGCAGAGTCAGGAGTCAGACCTGAGCCAACTCTCCCTGTTTATCGTTAGGAGCCAAGGAGGAGACCAGAACCAGAGCCGGTGTTGGAGGTGAGTGAAGCAGAGACTGTGAAGGAGTTAATGGGGAAATTGGAGGAGAGAGAAATGAGGGAGTTGCTGTGTTGGTGCTTTTTGCATGGAATTCGCCCGACGGAACGTGTCGGGGATTTGATGGCACCTGGGTTAGCGCTCCATACTCGTCCTGAGGTGTGTGTTAGTCGGCTGGTGAAGTTGGTGCCAGCCTCACGCACCAGGCCTCCTGTGCACATCCCTAGCCTTGCACGTCCTGTGCCAGCACTGCTCTCAAGATCTCCAGTACACCTTCACGGTCTAGCCCATCCTGTGCCACCTCCACACTCCAGCCCTCCGGTAGCAGCTCCCCGCACCAGGCTTCCTGTGCGTGTTCTCGGTACAGTACCACCAGTACCAGCACCACGCATCAGGCCTACAGTGCGCCTCGCCTCTCCAGCGCTGCCGGAGCCTCTCTCCTCTCCTGCGCTGCCGGAGTCTCCTGCCTGTTCAGCACTGCCAGAGCCTTCCTCCTCTACAGCGCTGCTGGATTCTCCCGCCTGTTTAGCGCAGCCAGAGCCTTTCTCCTCTCCTGCGCTGCCGGAGTCTCCCGCCTGTTCATGCGCAGCCAGAGCCTTTCTCCTCTACTGCGCTGCTGGAGTCTACCGCCTGTTCAGCGCAGCCAGAGCCTTTCTCCTCTACTGCGCTGCCGGAGTCTCCCGCCTGTTCAGCGCAGCCAGAGCCTTTCTCCTCTCCTGCGCTGCCGGAGTCTCCCGCCTGTTCAGCGCAGCCAGCCTGCATGGAGCAGCCAGAGCTGCCAGCCTGCATGGAGCAGCCAGAGCTGTCAGTCTGCATGGAGCAGCCCGAGCTGCCAGTCTGCAAGGAGCTGCCAGTCTGCAAGGAGCTGCCAGTCTGCACGGAGCTGTCAGTCTGCACGGAGCTGTCAGTCTGCAAGGAGCTGTCAGTCTGCAAGGAGCTGCCAGTCTGTAAGGAGCTGCCAGTCTGCAAGGAGCTGCCAGTCTGCACGGAGCCGCCAGAGCTGCCAGAGCTGTCAGCCTACATGGAGCAGCCAGAGCCGCCAGTCAGCATGGAGCAGCCAGAGCCGCCAGTCAGCATGGAGCAGCCAGATCTTTCAGTCTGCCAGGATCCGCCAGTCAGCCAGACTCTTCCAGATCTGCCAGTCAGCCAGACTCTTCCAGATCTGCCAGTCAGCCAGACTCTTCCAGATCCGCCAGTCAGCCAGACTCTTCCAGATCTGCCAGTCAGCCAGACTCTTCCAGATCTGCCAGTCAGACAGACTCTTCCAGATCCGCCAGTCGGCCAGGATCCGCCAGTCGGCCAGGATCCGCCAGTCGGCCAGGATCCGCCAGATCCGCCAGTCAGCCAGGATCTGCTGAAACCACCAGCCAGCCAGGATCTGGTAGATCTACCTACCTGCCTGAGCTTCCTCTCACTCCCGAGCTTCCTCTCACTCCCGAGCTTCCTCTCACTCCCGAGCTTCCTCTCACTCCCGAGCTTCCTCTCACTCCCGAGCTTCCTCTCACTCCCGAGCTTCCCCTCAGTCCCGAGCTTTCTCTCACTCCCGAGCTTCCCCTCAGTCCCGAGCTGCCTCAGTCCCGAGCTGTCCTTCAGTCCAGTGGGGTTCTGGGTGAGGACTACTAGGCCATGGTCGGCGACGAGGGTGGACTATCCAGGGACGCGAGGAGAGGGGACTAAGACATTGACTGAGTGGGTTCCACGTCCCACCCGGACCCTCCCTATTGTTTTGAGGTGCGTTCGGGAGTCCGCACCTTAGGGGGGGGGGGTTCTGTCACGCCCTGGTCTAAGTATTTTGTGTTTTTCTTCATGTATTGGGTCAGGCCAGGGTGTGGCATGGGGTTTTTGGATTGTGGTGTGTTTTGTTTTGGTGTGTATGTATTGGGTTTGTAGCTAGTGGGGTTATCTAGCAAAGTCTATGGCTGTCTGGAGTGGTTCTCAATCAGAGGCAGGTGTTTATCGTTGTCTCTGATTGGGAACCATATTTAGGCAGCCATATTCTTTGAGTTTGTCGTGGGTGATTGTCCTTAGTGTCCTGATGTCCTTGTTCTGTGTTAGTTTACACAAGTATAGGCTGTTTCGGTTTTCGTTACATTTATTGTTTTGTAGTGTTTGTGTTTAGTGTGTTTGTCATTAAACATGAATCGTAATCTACACGCTGCATTTTGGTCCGACTCTCCTTCACACCTAGAAAACCGTAACAATTATAGCCTATACTGGCTATAATGACTGGCACAGTGAACACACTCATAACAATGATACTGTAGTAGACAGCAAATTGACTTTAAGAATCTATAGCATGCAGGTGGGTCTGTAAAAAAACTCAAGAAGAAGAAGATCAAAATAGCTGCAAGTTGTGTTTATTGAATGAAATGGCGTGTAATAAAATGAGTTGTGAGTAGGGGGGGTTGTCTCCCTCCCTCTTCTGTTGGCTTTGAGAGTTTATTTAGAAAGTGGGTTGGGGGAGGTGGCAGCAGGGTTTTCCCAAACTCGTCTTCTGCACAGTTACTCTCATTTTTTTTTGAAGGGGAAGCAAAATAGTTTTGCCAGGGCGGCTGTGATCCGCGGGAGGAGAGCCTGTTTTTTCTTAGGCTCATCTGCAGCCACAGTACCTGAACAGGTGACAGAGAACAAGGCATGAAATCAGGGTCGTGTTCATTAGGATATAACAGTAGCAAAATATTTTGAAATGGAAAACAAAAACAAGCATTTGTTATTGGCAAGTTCAAGAAAGTTCCTCCCTGTTTTAGTCCGCTGTCTTCCATTTAGTGGCTAATGAAGAAGACAATGATAACTTAATCATAGTCTCCCGTCCTTAATTACAATACTGTGCTGAAGACAGATGCACATGTTGACTGACAGAAATGAGGACTTACTATCATTGCCAAGAGGAGACACCTTGTTCTTGTTATTTCCTCTCTTCTTCTTTCCTGACTTCATCACTTCTTTCTTCATAGCCTCTTCCTTCTCTTTCTTCTTAGTAGAGAGAGAAACAGATATGAGTCGATGCCTCACAATCAAACAGCCCAAATAACTAAACGATCTACTGGTTTTTGGCCATCTCACCTGTGTGGAGGTGATGTCCTCGAGGTCTGTGGAGAGGGCGCTGCTGATGGGCTTGGTGCTTTCAGAAAGGTAGCTAATTACCTGGGACTTTTCAGAGATGGCTGAGCTTACACTGGTCTTTTCCAAACCAGTGCTGTCATCAGCCATCTCCTCTAGGTCCTCTTCTAGGGTTTCCCTCCAAGCCAGGAGCTCCTCTGTGAGGGTGACGTCACTCCTTGAGGAAGTTGAGGAGTGTGACCTCCCACTACCACGGCTCCTCCTGGCTCCAAAATGGCATTCGAAACTCCAGTCCTCGGAATAGCCATCTATGACTTGTGTGATGGTGTCTGCCATGCACCTGATGGCTCCCTCGCTACCAGAGCGTGCGGCACGCAGTTGAGCCCGGTTGGAGTCCGAACGCAGGGACAATCTTTTAGCCGCAGTCTTCACGATGGCCTTCACTGCATCCTCCCCACTGAATTGGATGCTCTCCTCCAGGCCAAAGACGACAGAGATGTCAGCATACTTCAGGGCATGCTGGACCTCCACAAAGAGATCCTTCATCAGCCTGAAGGGGTCATTGGCCCTCCTTGTCTGGGGGGACTCTGAGGCCTCCAGTCGACACATGATGCCGTGGAGAATAAACCTCAGAGTCTGGGGGCTCATGACGGTGGCCCAGGGAGTGCTGCAAAGGAGGATGTGCTCCTTGCCTGGTAGGAGGGAGGGAATCTTCTCCAGGGGGTCCTGCCTGTTCTTGGTGGGCATCAGGGAGCTGTCACTCATCTCGGAGACCTCAGCCCCCCCCACCTCGTCTTCCAGAGTCTGGGCAGGAGCTGCCCATGCTGCCTGGGTTGAGGTGGAGGGTTTAGGGTATGAGACAGTCATGACACTTACAACCACCTCCTCTTCGTCCTTGGGTGAAGAGGAACACGGAGAGTCAGGGAACATTTCCCTGGCACCGGAATCCAAACCTAAGAAAACACACTCATATTCTGAACTGGTTCAAAGCCACATCCATGTATAACACTATGCAGTATCTAGTACATTTACTATAATGGTAATACACTGGTTATTAAATGGTTATTACTGGTCATATGGGCAAAACAGGTTATAAGTGTACCTTTCTGGATGATGAGCCTGGCCTTGTAATCGTCGTTGCAGGTACTGTTCAGGATGTCTCCCACCCTGGTGGTCAGGACCTGGCAGACGGCCCCTAGTCAAATCAAAATGTATTTAATACAGGGGTGTCAAACTCATTCCATGGAGGGCTAAGTGTCTGCGGGTTTTAGTTTTTTCCTTTCAATTAAGACCTAGACAACCAGGTTAGAGGAGTTTCTTACTAATTAGTGACCTTAATTCATCAATCAAGGGTGGAGTGAAACCCTGCAGAAACCCGGCCTTCTATAGAATGAGTTTGACATTTGATTTAAAGTAATTCTTCACACATAACATGTCTCCAAACACTGTATAGAAAAATAAGAAAAAAAGAGGAGAGAAAATGAAAATACCATTACTGACAATAAGAGAAAAGAAAGAAGGGGAATGTGCGGGTGCAAAAGACGGTAAAAACAACATAATAACTAACCTAGTGCCTCCTTGTTGTCATTGGAGAGGGAGAGGGAGCTGGAGGACTGGAGGGTAACTTTAGTGCCCTTCTTGATAGCTGGCAGGACACCTACAGAAAGAGGATCGTAGACATTAGTGGATCCTTCCACCATATATCGTTTTAGAATTCTATCAATAAATCCAGGTATTTTGGAAGTGGAGATGAATACTCACTGTAACTGGTTGTTTGAGATAGAAGAGTTTGAGGCAGTGCCAACATACCAACTACTTGGCGGCTTAGTTTTTTCACCCCTGACTTAGCCTCCCTAGACCTTCTAGCCTTGATAACCTCTGTGGCCTTCTTTTCTGCCTTTGCTATATTTGCCTCTCGGCTGGGCCTGGGGCCTTGCGGGGGCTTCGGCACAAGGTTCTGAGACAAATAACAACAGTGGGGAAATCATATCACCATAGAAACCACATTTTTCACCATAGGCATAATGGTACTGAGTGACATGTCACATAAGGGTTAACCTTAGAATTAGAATCAGAATTAAAATCAGAATTCCAATACTATTAGTTCTAACTAGTAGGTGGTCCCTGTGTCTTAATGGTGTTATTATCGCGTTGTAAACTGTTTTTCACCTTGTCGTATTACTAGATTGCAACCAAATGGACTCCGTGACAACCAGACGTTTTGCAACAGAACTAAAAGATGTTTCTTACCTTTCGAGAGCTATCCTGGAGGCAGTCTACCAGGGCAGGCAGGCTTAGTCCATCATGGCCAGCGGAATGGACATCTGCCTTTCGAGGGCTATCCTGGAGGCAGTCTAACAGGGCTGGCAGGCTTAGTCCATCATGGTCAGCGGAATGGACATCTGCCTTTCGAGGGCTATCCTGGAGGCAGTCTACCAGGGCTGGCAGGCTTAGTCCATCATGGTCAGCGGAATGGACATCTGCCTTTCGAGGGCTATCCTGGAGGCAGTCTACCAGGGCTGGCAGGCTTAGTCCATCATGGCCAGCGGAATGGACATCTGCCTTTCGAGGGCTATCCTGGAGGCAGTCTACCAGGGCTGGCAGGCTTAGTCCATCATGGTCAGTGATGTCTGTCTGGAGGACCTGCTCTCCAGCACTAGCTTGGAGGGTCCCAGCCTGGGGTATATGAACATAAGGAAATACATTTAACCTTAGCCCTCAATTAATTATGCCCACTTTTACAACTATAAATCATATCAATCTGTTTTTACAGCATATAGGTTATACTACCAAGAATATAGCCTCATTACATATCAGGAGGGATAGCCCCAGAATGAACAATTTTTTTTTTTTTATCACTTATGATACTTACTTTTAGAATATTTTTTCTCAACGGTATATGATTTCTATCCATTTTGCTTTCAGGCACCCTTCAGATTGGACCTGACATTTTTTTTAAATGAACAAATACATTTTAAAATACATTTCAAATTTTTTTTTACAACATCTTGGCCAGTTATGCTGTACTCACACAGAATGTCTTCTTTGTCCACTCAGAGTGATTTATTTGAACATGAGGATGACTGTCCTTTGCAAAGCATCAACTCAACTGAGCCAAAAGTAGAGCACTGAACATTTTCTTGAGTTCGTTTACGTCATAGGCTTCTATATTCCATCGTACATTATGACGTCAACTACAAAAGCACAGAGCGACCACTCCGGGAAATTAATGCATTGTTTCTGATCACATACGATATCTGAAAAATGTTTACAATGTAACCCAATTAATTTAGGTTCAGTGAGGTTTTATCGTATTATATGGATAAATGTTGCCCTCCGTTGGCCATAACTGATATATTATAGTCAAATAAATCAAATCATTGATGGGTTTGGTGAGGGAAGACAGATGTAGTAAGCTGATATGATCAGGGCATGCACACATATTGCCCATGAATGAATAAATGTTTTAAGCCAAATGTCTATTTGTCCAAGACAGTCATTGTTACGCCATTGCCCAAATTTCCCAATATAGCTTCATGTCACACATCTATCATAATTTATACAAACTGGATGAATGCAGGCTGTTGGTTTGTAAATGTTGTAAATAAATATGTATATAGTATGCATATTATTGTTTCATTCACTTATCTTTTTGACCTGCACTATTGGAGTTCAGATCTTAAGAATTTCACTGTACCCTACAATTACATCTGCGACCGACTAATAAACTAATCTAATCGACTGGTTCCGAAAATTACATTTTAGGTCAAGTTAGGGCCTAGAAATGTCTTGCTCGTTATTAATTTGAGCCAACGTTATTTCTGAATATTCACCTTGCCTTTGGAACCTATTTCCCTTTATAGCACTTTGCTGTTACAAAGTTTGAATGAGAGGAGGCGGCTTCTATTGTTTGTGCGGAGAGTGAGGCATGATTCCTTGTTCAACTTGATTGAATCGGGCAACTGGCTAACTACTGTAAACTGAGTTGCAGGGTGGTCGCTGGTCCAATCCTTGTTTCTAGCTAGGTAAATTGTAATGATTGTGTGCTTGCGTACTGTCCAGCTTTGGCGGTGTGCGTGCGGCCTACTACTAGCATTATTAGCAGCTAGCTAATGCTATGTAGACGAGTGTTTCCCAAACTCGGTCCTAGGGGCCTCAGGGTGTTTTGGTTTTTGCCGTAGCACTACACAGCTGTTTCAAATAAGCATCAAGCTTTGCTTGAGTCAGCTGTGTAATGTTGGGGGGGGGAAACGTGCACCCCTTGGAGTCCCAAGGACCGAAAATGGAAAACCCTGTGCTAGACGGTGATGTTTCACTAGGATTCAATTCAGAAAGTGAAATTACAAGAATTGGAATCCTCATGTAATATAACTAAGGTTAGATGGTGAGGAATTGTACATAGATTAAGATGATTGAATTGGCATTTCAATTAACCTTCTGAATTTACTGTATTGTTGATACAGCAGAGCCCCCCTCCCCCCAACTTGTCTCCAGTCTTTCCTAGCTTCAACTAACGCAAGTACCTCTTCTCTAGAATGGCAGAGAACGACGTTGACAACGAGCTGTTGGACAATGAAGAGAATGAGGAGCCTCACGTTGCCCCGGAGACCGCCACACCTGCGGGCAAGAAGGAGGTAAAGGGCTCTTAGTCTCCATCCACAGCTCCGCCTCCCCGAGACTTCCTGCTCAAACTAGAGCTGCTCCGCGCCATTGTCAACTGTGGCTTTGAACATCCCTCTGAAGGTGAGCCTCACAGGCACTTCCCACCTTCAACCAAGGACTGTTTTTGACTTTGTCCATTCTGTGTGTGTCAAATGGCACCCTATTCCTGACATAGTGTACTACTATTGAGCTTGGCCCATAGGGCTTTGTTCAAAACTAGCTCTGTGTGTGACTGGGCCCTGGTCGAAAGTAATCCACTATATATAGGGTGTCATTTGGGACTCCGACTATGAGTTATACATGTATGCCCCTTCAAGCATCACATCATACTTCAACTGGTCATCTCTGTATACCTGTTGCAAGACCCACTGGTTGATGCTTATTTGTAAAACCCTCTTAGGCCTCACTCCCCCTCCCCTATCTGAGATATCTACTGCAGCCCTCATACTCCACATACAACACCTGTTCTTCCAGTAACATTGTGTTAAAGATCCCCAAAGCGCAAACATCCCTGGGTCGCTCCTCTCTTCAGTTTTCTGCCCCTAGTGACTGTACAGTTTTATCTCAATCTCTTCATTCAAAGACTCAATCATGGACACTCCTACAAAGCACCCACAACTGTCAGTGTGATGTGTTGTCTACCCTTCTTGCCCTTTGTGCTTTTGTCTGTGCCCAATGTTTGTACAATGTTTTGTGCTGCTACCATGCTGTGTTGTCATGTGTTGATGCCTTGCTATGTTTCTTGAGTCTCTCTTTATGTAGTGATGTGTGTTTTGTCCTATATATTTTTTTTAATGTTAAATCCCAGGCCCCAATCCCCGCAGGAGGCCTCTTGGTAGGCCGTCATTGTAAATAAGAATTTGTTCTTAACTAACTTCCCTAGTTACGTTTCTGTCTTTCAGTCCAACATGAGTGCATCCCACAGGCCATCCTGGGCATGGACATCCTGTGCCAGGCCAAGTATGGAATGGGCAAGACTGCTGTGTTTGTACTGGCCACCCTGCAGCAGATTGAGCCTGTGGGCAGGTGAGTGGTTGAATAATTAAATTAATCTCTACATTGTGGAAGCAGCAACTGAATTGCTGTTACATCCTCCCTCCTTTACTAAAAATAGCTTTCGATGGAGAATCCATTGAGTGCTTTGTAGTTTAGGAATAGGCTTAATCTGTATCTGGGGATACTTGCATAAGAAAGTGTCTAATCGCCAACTTTATTTAACCTTTATTTGGACTAGGCAAGTCAGTTAAGAACACATTTTTATTTACAATGACGGCCTACCCCGGCCAATCCCTAATGACGCTGGGCCAATTGCAGTCTGAATTTGTTCTCCTTTTAATCTCACTGTTTACACTGCTGTTCTATCCTATTGGATAATCTTGTGTGCTTTTTGTTTCTCTGCTGTCCAGAGAGCTCTGTATTAAACATCCTCCCCTACCTCTCTCTCTGTCTACCAGGTGTCTGTGCTGGTGATGTGCCACACACAAGTGCTGGCCTTCCTGATCAGCAAAGAGTATGAGTGCTTCTCCAAGTACATGCCTACCGTCAAGGCAGCCGTAGTCTTCGGGGGCCTGTCCATCAAGAAGGACAAGGACGCGCTGAAGAAGAACTGCCCCCACTTTGTGGTGGGAACGCCCGACCGCATCCTGGCCCTCATCCGCAACAAGACCCTCAACCTGAAGAACGTGAAGCACTTTGTCCTGGACGAGTGTGACAAGATGCAAATTCAGACCACAGTAGGACAGGGGGGCTGATGCCAGATGCGAGTGACGGGAGCAAGGAGTAAGTTGAAAGGTCAATTGAAAATGTGTTCCAATGTACCTACTAGCATACCACTTAGAATGCACTGTCCTAATAAGTAGTAGTGGATCTTGGAACAGAATGTGATAGATGGTGTGACTTAATTAAGGATTTAGCCAAAACGTAGGAAAGTATTTACATTTTATGTAGTCCTCAGATTTCAGGCTGAGTGGGTTGAGTTTTTTTTTGGTGACGGCCATATTATTTTCCTATCGTCTCCCTCAGACATGAGGCATGATGTTCAGGACATCTTCAGGCTCACACCCCACGAGAAGCAGTGCATGATGTTCAGCGCCACCCTAAGCAAAGAGATCCGTCCTGTCTGCCGCAAGTTCATGCAGGATGTACGTTGAAGGGTTTCTTATAACCCGTGGTTATCTACATGTTCTGAAACTTAAAGTTGCAGTTTTACACACACACACACACACAGAGATGAACCCATCTCCCTAAATTGCACTTTGAAGAGGCAATCGGCAGTATAAACATTAATGAAGCATCTTCCTCGCCCCTGTTATGGAGGGATAGGTCTGGAGAAATTGAACCACTCTGAAATTCGTAGAGTTATATGCAAGGACTGACCGTCAATGATATCAGAATTATCATTTTGAGACTATGTAGTTTATTTTTGCGTTTACTTTGTTTACAAGCATTGGAATGAAACAAGCTTGTATTTTGGGTTCTGGTGGGGTACGAAAGTTGAACTAAGCTCATGGGCATTTGTTATTCTTTTAATTTGAAATGTCTAAAAATGGATGTAGAAACTGCAGATTGCCCCTTTTAATTATATATATATTTTTTAAGGGATTTTGGATATGGCTTAATTTTCATGTAGGGCCTCCCGGGTAGCGCAGTGGTTAAGGGCGCTGTACTGCAGCGCCAGCTGTGCCACCAGAGACTCTGGGTTCTCGCCCAGGCTCTGTCGCAACCGGCCGCGACCGGGAGGTCCGTGGGGCGACGCACAATTGGCCCAGCTTCGTCCGGGTTAGGGAGGGCTTGGCCAGTAGGGATATCCTTGCCTCATCGCGCACCAGCGACTCCTGTGGCTGGCCGTGCGCAGTGCACGCTAACCAAGGTTGGCAGGTGCACGGTTTTTCCTCTGACACATTGGTGCGGCTGGCTTCCGGGTTGGATGCGCCCTGTGTTAAGAAGCAGTGCGGCTTGGTTGGGTTGTGTATCGGAGGACGCATGACTTTCAACCTTCGTCTCTCCCGAGCCCGTACGGGAGCTGTAGCGATGAGACAAGATAGTAGCTACTAAAACAATTGGATACCATGAAAAAGGGGTAAAAATGTTTACTAAAATAAAATAAAATATTCATGTAAAAAGTTCCAGTCTAGCCCCTCTGAGCTTTGCCTGCTCGTGACTGTCTGTCTCACAAGTGGCCAGAGTTGACCCTCTCTTAACCTGGGTCTGGGGCTCTGGACATTTTCGGGAGGAACAGTCCTGGCATTAAAGCTATAATGAAAAATAAAGTTCCATCCTGCTCTAGTACTAGTAATTAATGTTCACAATCACATTTGTAGTTCTTCATTCACCAACACAGAATGTGGTTTACTCCTGTTTTTCTACGAATTTCAGAGTGGTTCAGGTTTATAAAACTGTCCCAAAGAGTGACACTTTCCCCATGTTCTATTCATTAGGGCACACTAGCAAAATGTTTAGCACTGGAAGTCCTGGTAGTCCCTCCCTGTGTTCTGTTTGGTTCTTAATGAATATCTCCTGTAGCCCATGGAGGTGTTTGTGGACGATGAGACCAAGCTGACGCTGCACGGCCTGCAGCAGTACTACTGCAAGCTGAAGGATAGCGAGAAGAACCGCAAGCTCTTTGAACCTGCTCGACGTGCTCGAGTTCAACCAGGTACGGACAGAGGTCTTTTCAGAGAATTGAATGCTAAAATGTAATTTATTTTAGTTTTAATCTGAGTGAGTTGAATGTATTTTGTCCATGGATTTGAAAGTCACTTGTTTTAAATACAATTTTACTCATTCAAGTGAACTAAGTCTATGCACCGACAAAGTTTCTGCCTGTGAGTTTTATGCCCTGTGTTTTTCGTATTGAGTGTACATTTATTTGACCAGGGTAAAGCCAGGGTGCCATATCAGATGCAGCATGGGTTTTGTGCCCCATGTTTGTCTTCGGTGTCTCACTGCCATTTTCTCCTCTGTCTGAAGGTGGTGATCTTTGAAGTCTGTGCAGCGCTGTGTGGCTCTGTCTCAGCTGCTGGTTCAAAAGGAGGAGAGGAATGAGGAGTTGCACAATCAAATTGAGAATCTCATTTACTTGCACATTTTCTATAACAGTCATGTAGCAGAAGCTGTTATCCAGAGGGAAGCAGGATGTATAATGCCTGTTCTACTTATTCTAAATCTATGGGTGCCCCCCTTCCTCCCCCAGGCTTTCCCGGTACCAGCATTTCAAGGACTTCCAAAGGCGGATCCTGGTGGCCACCAACCTCCACCAGCCTCAAGTTAAGGGCAACCAGTGAACAAACACCATTGTAAATAATTGTTTATTTATTTTCCCTTTTGTACATCATTACAACACTGCAATATAGACATATGACATCTGAAATGTATATTATTTTGGAACTGTAATGTGTAATGTTTACAGTAATGTTTACTGTAAATATTTTATTGTTTATTTCACTTTTGTTTATTGTCGATTTCACTTGCTTTGGCAATGTACACATGTTTCCCCATGCCAATAAAGCCCCTTAAATGAAATGGAGAGAGTGCAAGAGAGGGAGACAGACAAGAGATTCCGAGAGAAATAAATTGGCAGGCATGGCCATTAACAACTGTCAATCTACAGTACAGCTAGTGTACTGCTTAAGGGGCTATCACTCATTCAAGAGTGCGCATGCGCAGGAAGTCTGGTAGTTGATGGACCTTGCCTTGTGTAATGGCGACCTTTGATGGTGTTCATACGATATAGTAAACTTTGTTAAACTGGAACCTTGTCGTTGTGTCATTTCGACTTAACATTGGTAGCAGAAGATGGCTAATAACTACAATGTGCCACAAGCTTTGACAGTGTTACTAGAAATATTTTGGTTGCAATGACGGACTACATCATTGATTTCGAACAGAGGTACAATAGGATGCGCAAGTACGACATGGTTCTCCCGGATGCAGTGTGTGAGGATTGAAAATTTGCTTGGCCCATAATGAGGGTGTCTGTATGTTAAAAGCAACATTTTGCAACATATGGTGTGACTAGCAGAAAGGCTGTGGCTGGCCTTGAGGTATAGGCAGCTATCATGAGTTGTGGGAGACACGTACAGAACGTAGGCAGTTAAACAGACTGTCTTTTGTTAGAACTCAAACTTAGCAATAACAGGAACCAGATAACGGTATCTAGGTTATGAGCGCATAGATATTCTACACAGCAACCGTTACATCTATCAACTGGAGCGCCCGGGGGCTGGGACCAGCTCGTGCGCCAACAATCAACGATAGGCTGAGTGAGTTTAAACCATGCCCAGTCTCTACTCTGTGACAGGCCGGAGGAACAGAAGCAGGAACTACTTCTGTCAGAGTATATCATAATATCTTTGTCAGGAACAAGTCAGTTCTCTGTTTGCCCTGCGAGGTGTGACAGAGAGCCCGTATATAAGAAAATTGCATTTACCACTTATTGCTTAGCTAATAAAAAATACATAGCATACAATCGGTGACTCAGTGTCATACTTATCTTGATACCAGATTCGATTGACGCAACCCTAACAAGTGATAGCTTTCAAGTTGCTAGATACTGCCTGTCTAGATGGTAGGGAGAAACAGTTGGCTTTGACTGCTTGTACTGTGTTGACTTTTGCATCTATGAAGTCGGCACTAAAAATAATATTTGGTGAAAAGACGTCTGTCGCGCCAATAACAGATGGAATGCAAGTGAGTGACGCAGCATATTACACCGAGCAGCAGAGGAAAGGCGCCAACAAGTCACGTTCTCAAGACAACCAGAAGAGGGCGCCATTTCCCGGCACAAATCCACTGGACAAATATGGAAGGAGATCAAAATGTGCTATTTGTCAAAGCACTTACCATTGGGTTAAAGACTGTCCTCATAAAAATGAACAAGTTAAACTAACAGAGAAAAATGCAAACACAGAGAGAGCAGTGTAACATTACACTGTTTTCAAATGAATCTGCTTCTTATAGTTGAATCCTTAGGATCTGCTGTGATTGATACTGCATGCACACGGACAGTGTGTGGTGAAAAATGGCTTGATACCTATGTCAGTGAACTGAATATGAAGGAAGTACAAAATATGATTGACACACCAAGCATCAGAGCTTTCAAATTTGGAGATGGGAGAATTGTCCATTCTACCAAGAGAGTTAAGATACCAGCAAAAATTGGTCAGACTAAGCGTCACATTGAAACACAGGGGGTCCCTACAGATATCCCCTTACTATTAAGTAAAGCTTCCCTCAAGAAGGCAGGGGCTGTACTAGACATAAAAAAATGACAAGGCAGTGATGTTTAAACAACCAATGACTCTTGAACTTACTACCTCAGGCTTCTATTGTGTAAACATTTTGGACAAAGACATCACACAGAGTCCATGCAAAAATGAGATTCTGACTGACACGGAGCACATGGAGATTCTGACAGTCACAGAGAAAATGAACACAAAAGAAAAACACAAAGTATTGTTAAAGCTTCACAAACAGTTTGGACATGCTACAGTTGACATACTTCAGAAGTTACTCAGGAGTGCAGGGAATAATGATGATGAGAGTATTTCCATTCTACAGCAGATAGTTAACAGTTGTGAGACATGTCAACCACTTCACACGCTTCAGTGCTGGAAGCATTGTGAATACAAAGAAACACTGTGAAATCATCAGGCACTTCATTCATTCCTGGATATGTGTGCATGGCCCGCCCCAGAAATTGTACAGTGACAATGGGGGAGAATTCAATAATAATGAAATAAGAGAAATGGCAGAGAACTTCAACATGGAAGTAAAGACAACTGCTGCATATAGTCCATGGAGCAATGGACTTCTGGAGAGACACAATCAAACACTCACAGACATCATGCTGAAAGTGAAGCAAGACAATGGATGTGACTGGAACACAGCCCTAGATTGGGCTTTTATGGCAAAAAACTCAATGCACAATGTTCATGGTTACCGCCCGTATCAAGTAGTGTTCGGGCAGAACCCTAATCTTCCCTCAGTACTGGTTGACCAGCCACCAGCACTAGAAGGGACCAGTGTGAGTGCATGGGTGGGACAGCACCTTTCAGCACTACATGCAGCGAGAAAAGCATTCACTGAAGCAGAGTCCTCAGAAAGAATTCGCAGGGCTCTGCGGAAACAGCTTCGACCCACCGATGAGAAGTACGAGACTGGAAACAGAGTGTACTACAAATGAGTTGACTGTCAAGAGTGGAAAGGACCGGGAGTAGTCATTGGCCAAGATGGTGTGGTGATATTTATGAGACACGGAGGCATCGTTGTCAGGGTGCATCACTCAAGATTGCGGAAAGTAAATTATCAACAAGAAAGAGGGGCTGTTGCTGAGAATCAGTCTCCTAATGAAAATGACAAAAAGGACACAGTAACAGACACAAACCTACCAGATGTCGCATCCAATGATATGGACACTGAAACTGAGACAGGAAATGAAGCAGAGACCTTCAACCATGCCACAGAGTATACTGTTGAGCGTTCAAATGAGGAAAACATTCAACAGCCACATGTGTTAAGAGAACATGGTTGTTCCAATCTGAAAACTGGACAAACTGTTAAATACATGGACAGAGAAAGTGGTATTCCACATACAGCAACCATCATTGGACGAGCAGGAAAAGCCAAAGGAAAACACCAGAACTGGTACAACTTGCAGTACTCTGAACCAGCTACACTTTCTGGTATAGCAGGGTCAGCTGACCTGTCACTTGTAGATAATCTCAGGATTGAACCAGTGGAAAATCGAGAATAACAGAATGACATTCAAAATGATGATGTACTTGAAACAAAGGACGTGTCATTTGACTCCGCTAAGCCAGATGAGGTCAGTAAGTGGAGAAAAAAATTGAGTGTTTGAGGAAGTCAAAGACATTGGTCAAAAATGTGTCTCAACAAGGTGGGTGTGTACCCTTAAAGAATCCTTAACTGGAATAGTGCCTAAAGCACGTCTAGTGGCTAGAGGTTTTGAGGAGCTGGCTGCTAAAGAACTCCCAAAAGACTCACCAACATGCGCCTCAGAGTCACTCAGATTGCTGATGTCAGTGATCTGCCAGAAAAAATGGAAACTTAATTCCATAGACATCAAATCTGCATTTTTGCAGGGAACAGAGCTGTCAAGGGACATTCACATCCGACCTCCGCCCAAAGCTAAAAGCAAAGGAACACTGTGGAAACTAAAAAAGTGTGTGTATGGACTGGCAGATGCATCACTCTACTGGTACAACAAAGTCAAGGTAACAATGCTGAATACAGGTGGAAAAATATCACAAGTGGATCCTGCAGTCTTCTATTGGCTTGATCAAGACTGCAATGTGACTGGAGTACTTGCCTGTCATGTTGATGACTTTATCTGGGGTGGCTCACAGACATTTGCTACAACTGTGATTCCAAACCTCAAAGCTGTTTTCCAGGTCGGCCGTGAAGAGCATGATAATTTCTGTTATGTTGGCATAGAGTTTATGACAGTTGATGGAACAATACTGATGCAACAGGAGAGCTATATGTAACAGTATAACTTTAGACCGTCCCCTCGCCCATACCCGGGCGCGAACCAGGGACCCTCTGCACACATCAACAACAGTCACCACGAAGCATCGTTACCCATCGCTCCACAAAAGCCGTGGCTCTTGCAGAGCAAGGGGAACCACTACTTCAAGGTCTCGAAGCAAGTGACGTCACCGATTGAAACGCTATTTAGCGCGCACCGCTAACTAAGCTAGCCGTTTCACATCCGTTACATACAGTGCCTTGCGAAAGTATTCGGCCCCCTTGAACTTTGCGACCTTTTGCCACATTTCAGGCTTCAAACATAAAGATGTAAAACTGTATTTTTTTGTGAAGAATCAACAACAAGTGGGACACAATCATGAAGTGGAACGACATTTATTGGATATTTCAAACTTTTTTAACAAATCAAAAACTGCAAAATTATTCAGCCCCTTTACTTTCAGTGCAGCAAACTCTCTCCAGAAGTTCAGTGAGGATCTCTGAATGATCCAATGTTGACCTAAATTACTAATGATGATAAATACAATCCACCTGTGTGTAATCAAGTCTCCGTATAAATGCACCTGCACTGTGATAGTCTCAGAGGTCCGTTCAAAGCGCAGAGAGCATCATGAAGAACAAGGAACACACCAGGCAGATCCGAGATACTGTTGTGAAGAAGTTTTAAAGCCGGATTTGGATACAAAAAGATTTCCCAAGCTTTAAACATCCCAAGGAGCACTGTGCAAGCGATAATATTGAAATGGAAGGAGTATCCGACCACTGCAAATCTACCAAGACCTGGCCGTCCCTCTAAACTTTCAGCTCATACAAGGAGAAGACTGATCAGAGATGCAGCCAAGAGGCCCATGATCACTCTGGATGAACTGCAGAGATCTACAGCTGAGGTGGGAGACTCTGTCCATAGGACAACAATCAGTCGTATATTGCACAAATCTGGCCTTTATGGAAGAGTGGCAAGAAGAAAGCCATTTCTTAAAGATATCCATAAAAAGTGTTGTTTAAAGTTTGCCACAAGCCACCTGGGAGACACACCAAACATGTGGAAGAAGGTGCTCTGGTCAGATGAAACCAAAATTGAACTTTTTGGCAACAATGCAAAACGTTATGTTTGGCGTAAAAGCAACACAGCTCATCACCCTGAACACACCATCCCCACTGTCAAACATGGTGGTGGCAGCATCATGGTTTGGGCCTGCTTTTCTTCAGCAGGGACAGGGAAGATGGTTAAAATTGATGGGAAGATGGATGGAGCCAAATACAGGACCATTCTGGAAGAAAACCTGATGGAGTCTGCAAAAGACCTGAGACTGGGACGGAGATTTGTCTTCCAACAAGACAATGATCCAAAACATAAAGCAAATTCCACAATGGAATGGTTCAAAAATAAACATATCCAGGTGTTAGAATGGCCAAGTCAAAGTCCAGACCTGAATCCAATCGAGAATCTGTGGAAAGAACTGAAAACTGCTGTTCATAAATGCTCTCCATCCAACCTCACTGAGCTCGAGCTGTTTTGCAAGGAGGAATGGGAAAAAAATTCAGTCTCTCGATGTGCAAAACTGATAGAGACATTCCCAAAGCGACTTACAGCTGTAATCGCAGCAAAAGGTGGCGCTACAAAGTATTAACTTAAGGGGGCTGAATAATTTTGCACGCCCAATTTTTCAGTTTTTGATTTGTTAAAAAAGTTTGAAATATCCAATAAATGTCATTCCACTTCATGATTGTGTCCCACTTGTTGTTGATTCTTCACAAAAAATACAGTTTTATATCTTTATGTTTGAAGCCTGAAATGTGGCAAAAGGTCGCAAAGTTCAAGGGGGCCAAATACTTTCGCAAGGCACTGTATATCAAGAATCTACAATTCTTCAAGAGCCGTACAAAGGAATTCCCCTCTATGTGGACTTGAAGCTGATCAATTGAGGTCAAAGATAGGACAAATGGGTTGCTAGACAGAGTAGACCTGATCTAATGTTCGATGTTTGCAACTTGGCATCTAACACAAAACACGCCACTGTACAAACCATTCATGAGACAAACAAAGTTGTTCGTAGAACTGAATTCACAACAAGTGACGGACCTTGCCTTGAGTGTAATGGCGACCTTTGATGGTGTTCATATGATATGTCAAAGGGGGAGGAGTTGCAGTCTACTGCAGAGATAGCCTGCAAAGTAATGTCATACTTTCCAGGTCCATACCCAAACAGTTCGAACTACTAATTTTAAAAATGACTCTCTCCAGAAATAAGTCTCTCACTGTTGCCGCCTGCTAACGACCCTCAGCTCCCAGCTGTGCCCTGGACAACATTTGTGAATTGATCGCCCCCCATCTAGCTTCAGAGTTTGTTCTGTTAGGTGACCTAAACTGGGATATGCTTATTAACAACCCAGCAGTCCTACAATCTAAGCTAGATGCCCTCAATCTCACACAAATCATCAAGGAACCCACCAGGTACAACCCTAAATCTGTAAACAAGGGCACCCTCATAGACGTTATCCTGACCAACTGGCCCTCCAAATACACCTCCGCTGTCTTCAACCAGGATCTCAGCGATCAATGCCTCGTTGCCTGTATCCGCTACGGGTCCGCAGTCAAACGACCACCCCTCATCACTGTCAAACGCTCCCTAAAACACTTCTGCGAGCAGGCCTTTCTAATCGACCTGGCCCGGGTATCCTGGAAGGATATTGACCTCATCCCGTCAGTTGAGGATGCCTGGTCATTCTTTAAAAGTAACTTCCTCACCATCTTAGATAAGCATGCTCCGTTCAAAAAATGCAGAACTAAGAACAGATATAGCCCTTGGTTCACTCCAGACCTGACTGCCCTTGACCAGCACAAAAACATCCTGTGGCGGACTGCAATAGCATCGAATAGTCCCCGCGATATGCAACTGTTCAGGGAAGTCAGGAACCAATACACGCAATCAGTCAGGAAATCAAAGGCCAGCTTTTTCAAGCAGAAATTTGCATCCTGTAGCTCTAACTCCAAAAAGTTCTGGGACACTGTAAAGTCCATGGAGAACAAGAGCACCTCCTTCCAGCTG
This sequence comes from Oncorhynchus kisutch, assembly GCF_002021735.2. Taxonomy (NCBI): domain Eukaryota; kingdom Metazoa; phylum Chordata; class Actinopteri; order Salmoniformes; family Salmonidae; genus Oncorhynchus; species Oncorhynchus kisutch. The sequence continues at coordinate 44,513,705 of NC_034193.2, forward strand.
CCCACTGCACTGAGGCTAGGTAACACGGTCACCACCGATAAATCCATGATAATCGAAAACTTCAACAAGCATTTCTCAACAGCTAGCCATGCCTTCCTCCTGGCTACTCCAACCGCGGCCAACAGCTCCCCCCCCCCCAGCAGCTACTCGCCCAAGCATCCCCAGCGTCTCCTTTACCCAAATCCAGATAGCAGATGTTCTGAAAGAGCTGCAAAACCTGGACCTGTACAAATCAGCTGGGCTTGACAATCTGGACCCTCTATTTCTGAACCTATCCGCCGCCATTGTCGCAACCCCTATTACCAGCCTATTCAACCTCTCTTTCATATCGTCTGAGATCCCCAAGGCTTGGAAAGCTGCCACAGTCATCCCCCTCTTCAAAGGGGGAGACACCTTGGACCAAAACTGTTACAGACCTCATTGTAAATGACATCGCCAAAGTCGAGGATTGGTAGGATGGTCAGTTTTACAAGGGTATGTTTGGCAGCATGAGTGAAGGATGCTTTGTTGCGAAATAGGAAGCCAATTCTAGATTTAACTTTGGATTGGAGATGTTTGATATGGGTCTGGAAGGAGACAAATACACCTAAGTATTTGTAGTTGTCCACGTATTCTAAGTCAGAGCCGTCCAGAGTAGTGATGTTGGACAGGTGGGTAGGTGCAAGTAGCGATCGGTTGAAGAGCATGCATTTAGTTTTACTTGTATTTAAGAGCAATTGGAGGCCACGGAAGGAGAGTTGTATGGCATTGAAGCTTGCCTGGAGGGTTGTTAACACAGTGTCCAAAGAAGGGCCAGAAGTATACAGAATGGTGTCGTCTGCGTAGAGGTGGATCAGAGACTCACCAGCAGCAAGAGTGACCTCATTGATGTATACAGAGAAGAGAGTCGGTCCAAGAATTGAACCCTGTGGCACCCCCATAGAGACTGCCAGAGGTCCGGACAGCAGACCCTCCGATTTGACACACTGAACTCTATCAGAGAAGTAGTTGGTGAACCAGGCGAGGCAATCATTTGAGAAACCAAGGCTGTCGAGTCTGCCGATGAGGATGTGGTGATTGACAGAGTCGAAAGCCTTGGCCAGATCAATGAATACGGCTGCACAGTAATGTTTCTTATCGATGGCAGTTAAGATATCATTTAGGACCTTGAGCGTGGCTGAGGTGCACCCATGACCAGCTCTGAAACCAGATTGCATAGCAGAGAAGGTATGGTGAGATCAAGAGTCAAGGGTCAAGAGTGTCCCCCCCTGTCCCCCCCTTTGAAGAGGGGACGACACGAAAGAGAGGTTGAACAGGCTAGTAATAGGGGTGGCAACAATTTCGGCAGATAATTTTAGAAAGAAAGGGTCCAGATTGTCTAGCCCGGCTGATTTGTAGGGGTCCAGATTTTGCAGCTCATTCAGAACATCAGCTGAACGGATTTGGGAGAAGGAGAAATGGGGAAGGTTTGGGCGAGTTGCTGTGGGGGGTGCAGTGCTGTTGACCGGGGTAGGAGTAGCCAGGTGGAAAGCATGGCCAGCCGTAGAAAATTTCTTGTTGAAATTCTCAATTTAAAATACACACTTTAAAATACACACTTCCACCATCCTCCCTCCAAAGGAATTGCAAAGCCATGCGATGTGACTAATAATTTATTCTGCAATGGTAGTGAGTGTATTGTCGGAGGGGGGCTAGGCCGATCTGACCCTGATCAGGTCTGTGATTCAATAAGATACAGATTAAAAGGATCACCAGCACTGCTGTGTTAACCTCAAATGGATTACAAACAGATTTAACACTGTACACCAACATAACCCCAAATGCCCTTGCATTTGCCTAGGCATTAACAAAAAATACACACATAAACGATACACGGTATGTCCATGGGATTGGTTTAAGCCTCACTTTCCCAAAGTAGATGAACCAACCAGATCCCCTTTTCTGGGGCACTGATCGAAACTGATCTGGAACCAGTATAGTTAGTGTGGCGTCAAAAAGAAACCATCTGACCTATTACTATTACACCTGTGCCACTTTGGTACAATAGCCCCAGTACATTGTGTCACCAGTTGATTGTGTGTTCATTCAGCTCTATATTAACACCACATGAAACCTCCCTCTGGGGTTACAAAACAGGTCTGGATAGTTTGCCACACACACTGGAATGGGCCAATAGAGAGGTGACGTTAATTATACTCCCAGAGAGAGTGAACTGTGAACTGAGGTGAATCATTCCTGTACATTACCAGTCACCAGTGATCCTAGAAAACAAGTGCAACCAAGACAACCGCTCTGGTGAAATGGTTGCGCGGGCTTGTTTATCATAATAAAGGGCAAGGCCCTGTTCACCTGACTAGGTGGAGAAATAGATGTGGGGGGTGTGGCCAACAGCGCCTCCTCCGACCAACATTTTTAGAGGCCCTCCCATGGCAGCAGAAACTAAATGTTGCTTTTTTTAAACAATTTTGTCTGCTATTCGCAATTCTAGACATTTTGCTATGGGGAAAAGAAAGCATTTTACAGTTTAATTAAGCTAGTTTCCTGCAATTCTACACATTTTGCCATGGCTTGTGTTGTGTTCTTATGCTACACTTCATGACCAAAAGCTTGTCAAACATCTCATTACAAATCATTGGCATTATTATAGAGTTTGTCCCCTCTTTGGTGCTATAACAGCCTCCACTCTTCTGGGAAGGCTTTCCACTAGATGTTGGAACATTGCTGCGGGGACTTGCTACTTGCTTCCATTCAGCCACAAAAGCATTAGTGAAGTCGGGTAATGATGCTGGGCGATTAAGCCTGGCTCGCAGTCGGTGTTCCAATTAATTCCAAAGCTGATCGATGGGGTTAAGGTCAGGGCTCTGTGCAGGCCAATCAAGTTCTTCCACACCAACCTCGGCGAACAAACCTCGGCAAACAATTTCTGTTTGGAACTCCCTTTGTGCACGGAGGCATTGTCATGCTAAAACAGGAAAGGGCATCGTATAGAATGTCATTGTATGCTGTAGCGTTAAGGTTATCCTTCACTGGAACTAAAGGGCCTATCCCAAACCATGAAAAACAGCCCCAGGCAATTCGTTATTCCTCCTCCAAACATTAGTTGGCACTATGCATTGTGGCAGGTAGCGTACTCCTGGCATCCGCCAAACCCAGATTTGTCCATCGGACTGCCAGCCGGTGAAGCGTGATTCATCACTCCAGAGAATGCGTTTCCACAGAGTCCAATGGCGGCTAGCTTTACGCCACTCCAGCCAATGCTTGACATTGCGCATGGTGATCTTAGGCTTGTGTGCGGCTGCTCGGCCCTGGAAACCCCTTTCATGAAGCTCCCTACAAACAGTTATTATGCTGACGTTGCTTCCAGAGGCAGTTGGGAACTCGGTAGTGAGTGTTGCAACTGAGGACAGATTATTTTTGACTCGCTACAAATCCAAATCAAATCAAATGTATTTATATAGCCCTTCGTACATCAGCTGATATCTCAAAGTGCTGTACAGAAACCCAGCCTAAAACCCCAAACAGCAAGCAATGCAGGTGTAGAAGCACGGTGGCTAGGAAAAACTCCCTAGAAAGGCCAAAACCTAGGAAGAAACCTAGAGAGGAACCAGGCTATGTGGGGTGGCCAGTCCTCTTCTGGCTGTGCCTGGTGGAGATTATAACAGAACATGGCCAAGATGTTCAAATGTTCATAAATTACCAGCATGGTTGTATAATAATAAGGCAGAACAGTTGAAACTGGAGCAGCAGCACGGTCAGATGGACTGGGGACAACAAGGAGTCATCATGTCAGGTAGTCCTGGGGCATGGTCCTAGGGCTCAGGTCAGTTGAAACTGGAGCAGCAGCACAGCCAGGTGGACTGGGGACAGCAAGGAGTCATCATGTCAGGTAGTCCTGGGGCATGGTCCTAGGGCTCAGGTCCTCAGAGAGAGAGAAAGAAAGAGAGAAGGAGAGAATTAGAGAACGCACACTTAGATTCACACAGGACACCGAATAGGACAGGAGAAGTACTCCAGATATAACAAGCTGACCCTAGCGCAAACTGACCTACAACACTCGGTGGTCCCGTTCTGTGAGCTTGTGTGGCCTACAACTTCACGGCTGAGCTGTTGTTGCTCCTAGTCGTTTCCAATTCACAATAACAGCACTTACAGTTGACCGGGGCAGCTCTAGTAGGGCAGATATTTGACAAACTGACTTGTTGGAAAGGTGGCATCCTATGATGATGCCACGTTGAAAGTCACTGAGCTCATCAGTAAAGGCCATTCTACTGCCAATGTTTGTCTACAGAGATTGCATGACTGTGTGCTCAATTTTTATACATCTGTCAGCAAAGGATGTTGCTGAACTGTCCGAATCCACTAATTTGAAGCGGTGTCCACATACTTTTGCATATATAGTGTATCTGAGTGACTCAAACATTATAACAAAATCAATTGGGGGCCCCATGCCAAGACATTTGGGGAAACACTGCAATGTTGTTTTTGTAATATTATCACCCCTCTAGTATGTGATGTCTCTGAAACAATACAGTTATACTGATCTGTAGCATCCTGTATCTGGGCAAATATTGGTTTGCTTTGTGAGTAACTTTAACTAGTTGCCATTCCATTTCCGCTTTATTCCGTGCTGTAATGTAAAGTGCTTCCAAAATAATATGAACAACAGACTAGAAGGGAGCTTGTAGTAGCTGCAGTAGGGCAGGATACTGGAGTTTTAGACTTGATATGTCAGGTCATGGAGTTGCTCCCAGTATCTCAGCGTCAGCAGGATAATGGAGTGGAACCTTTAGCACAGGGCAGGCCTCTGCTGATCGCTACAACCAACCACAGTGAGAGAGTCGGTGTGACGAAGAGATAGACAGAACCTCAGAGATGCAGAGACAGACAGACAGGCAGACAGACACAGACATCAGGACAGGTTTATGATATCCCTCCCTCCTACTACGGTCCTTATTGTGGCATTCAGCAGTTTTGTACGGCAGAAGCACGCCACAGCCAAGCCGGTGTAAAACACAAAGACTTAATCTGACAACATCACAAAGGCATATTAGTTTACCATTCATTCACAGTTCACCTTAGCATGGATTGCCATAACAACAGCAAGTAGCAGGGATGATGAGAAAGAAGTGAGGTTTACACAGCTGTGTGTAAATGCCAACTGTCACTTTTACTGAGCTGTAATGTTCAAATGTCCCATCCGTGTGTGTGAGTGGTAATCTAGTATAGTGTTTAATTTCAAAACAAGGTCATGAGGATGTGTGAAGATCAGATAATTGTTTTCTAGAGAGTTAGTGTTTCACTCTCTGTATGGTGAGTGCATTTCCTAGATAAGGTTAAAAGAAATGACTTGATTTCTCACTCAACACACCCTGTTCCGGTTGAAATCTACTCAGCGCTTTCACTTGGTGGTGCATGTCTCTAGTCTGTTCTATTCTAGCATTTATAATATTAACAATTATTAGCCTGAAATGCAAGGTAATTTATTCCTTGAAAAGTAGTCCCCAAAAAGACCGAATGCAGATGCTTGGGGCAGAATACTTCACTTTTTTTATAGTCAGCCATAATACCTCTTCCATAATAAAATGTTTGAGATCTTTCGCTCTCATCTTTTGGAGTAAAGCCAACCCAAGGGACACCCATTTCTGACTACAACATTCTAACGGCTGTAGCATGCCTTCACTAGCAAAAAGAATACATCTGAAGGACAAATAACCTGCGTTGTATAGAATACAAAGAACTGGCTGAGGAAGTAATTAGGTAGGCTTTTGCCTGTTTCGGTTTGTGTGATGGCACTTAGCAGGATTTCAGGCCAATATGCTAATGCCTATGGCTGCTACCTGTACAACAGGCTCTCCCGCTGCAGATGATGCTCCAGTATCTGTCACCAATTCAAATGTCAGTTCAATCCTATGTCTTGCAGTGCAATGTGATAGAAGAAGGCTATTCAAAACATTGCAACGATTGTATAACGATATATGCAATGGAGGCCGCGCAAGCGAAGAGGCTACAATGTGTCCTCTTATTTCTGTGGGTAAAACTGTAGGCTACAGAAAAATAACGGGGTTTGTAGCCTATTTCGGCTATTTTCTTTTTTGTTGCCTTCCCTTTTCTTTGAGGGGCTTATTCACTTTCCGGAAATATGCAAATGAAGACCATTGTATTAATTCGACAAAAGAGAAATGAAGCAGTATCAGCACCGCTGTTGCCGAGTAACCTCTGATGAAGATTATAACAGAACATGGCCAAGATGTTCAAATGTTCAGAAATGACCAGCATGGTCAAATTATAGGTCTGGGACAGGTAGCACGTCCGGTGAACAGGTCAGGATTCCATAGCCGCAGGCAGAACAGTTGAAACAGGAGCAGCAGCACGGCCAGGTGGACTGGGGACAGCAAGGAGTGATCATTCCAAGTAGTCCTGAGGCATGGTCCTAGGGCTCAGGTCCTCCGACAGAGAGAAAGAAAGAGAGAATTAGAGAGAGCATACTTAAATTCACACAGGACACCGGATAAGACAGGAGAAGTACTCCAGATATAACAAACTGACCCTAGCCCGCCGACACATAAACTACTGCAGCATAAATACTGGAGGCTGAGACAGGAGGGGTCAGGATACACTGTGGCCCCAACCGATGATATCCCGGGACAGGTCCAAACAGGAAGGATATAACCCCACCCACTTTGCCAAAGCACAGCCCCCACACCACTAGAGGGATATCTTCAACCACCAACTTACCATCCTGAGACAAGGCCGAGTATAGCCCACAAAGATCTCCGCCACGGCACAACCCAGGGGGGGGGCGCCAACCCAGACAGGAAGATCACATCAGTGACTCAACCCACTCAAGTGACGCACCCCTTCTAAGGACGGCACTCTATAGTGCTTTAGAGATTTATTCCCTCTAAAAATATATATAAAATGAGGGAATTATTCAAATGTAACTCTTATTATGTCAATTGCAATTAGGTTAGGGCATTATTATAGCCTATACTGGCTATAATGACTGGCACAGTGAACATACTCATAACAGTGATACTGTAGTAGACAGCAAATTGACCTTAAGAATCTATAGCATGCAGGTGGATCTGTAAAAAAAACTCAAGAAGAAGAACATCAAAATAGCTGCAAGTTGTGTTTATTGAATTAAATGGGGTGTTATAAAATGAGTTGTGAGTAGGGGGGTTGTCTCTCTCCCTCTTCTGTTGGCTTTGAGAGTTTATTTAGAAAGTGGGTTGGGGGAGGTGGCAGCAGGGTTTTCCCAAACTCATCTTCTGCACAGTTACTATTTGCATTTTTTTTTGCAGGGGAAGCAAAATAGTTTTGCCAGGGCGGCTGTGATCCGCGGGAGGAGAGCCTGTTTTTTCTTAGGCTCATCTGCAGCCACAGTACCTGAACAGGGGACAGAGAACAAGGCATGAAATCAGGGTCGTGTTCATTAGGGTACACAGTAGAAAAATATTTTGAAACGGAAAACAAAAACAAGCATTTGCTAATGGCAAGTTCAAGAAAGTTCCTCCCTGTTTTAGTCCGCTGTCTTCCATTTAGTGGCTAATGAATAAGACCCTGATAACTTCATCATAGTATCCCGTCCTTACATTACAATAGTGTGCTGAAGACAGATGCACATGTTGACTGACAGAAATGAGGACTTACTATCATTGCTAAGAGGCGACACCTTGTTCTTCTTCTGGTTCTTGTTATTTCCTCGCTTCTTCTTTCCTGACTTCCTCACTTCTTTCATCATAGCCTCTTCCTTCTTAGTAGGGAGAGAAACAGACAAGAGTCGATGCCTCACAATCAAACAGCCCAAATAACTAAACGATCTACTGGTTTTTGGCCGTCTCACCTGTGTGGAGGTGATGTCCTCGAGGTCTGTGGAGAGGGCGCTGCTGATGGGCTTGGTGCTTTCAGAAAGGTAGCTAATTACCTGGGACTTTTCAGAGATGGCTGAGCTTACACTGGTCTTTTCCAAACCAGTGCTGTCATCAGCCATCTCCTCTAGGTCCTCTTCTAGGGTTTCCCTCCAAGCCAGGAGCTCCTCGGTGAGGGTGACGTCACTCCTTGAGGAGGTTGAGGAGTGTGACCTCCCACTACCACGGCTCCTCCTGGCTCCAAAATGGCCTTTGAAACTCCAGTCCTCGGAATAGTCATCTATGACTTGTGTGATGGTGTCTGCCATGCACCTGATGGCTCCCTCGCTACCAGAGCGTGCGGCACGCAGTTGAGCCCGGTTGGAGTCCGAACGCAGGGACAATCTTTTAGCCGCAGTCTTCACGATGGCATTCACCGCATCCTCCCCACTGAATTGGATGCTCTCCTCCAGGCCAAAGACGACAGAGATGTCAGCATACTTCAGGGCATGCTGGACCTCCACAAAGAGATCCTTCATCAGCCTGAAGGGGTCATTGGCCCTCCTTGTCTGGGGGGACTCTGAGGCCTCCAGTCGGCACATGATGCCGTGGAGAATAAACTTCAGAGTCTGGGGGCCCATGACGGTGGCCCAGGGAGTGCTGCAAAGGAGGATGTGCTCCTTGCATGGTAGGAGGGAGGGAATCTTCTCCAGGGGGTCCTGCCTGTTCTTGGTGGGCATCAGGGAGCTGTCACTCATCTTGGAGACCTCAGCCCCCACCACCTCTTCTTCCAGAGTCTGGGCAGGAGCTGCCCATGCTGCCTGGGTTGAGGTGGAGGGTTTAGGGTATGAGACAGTCATGACACTTACAACCACCTCCTCTTCGTCCTTGGGTGAAGAGGAACACGGAGAGTCAGGGAACCTTTCCCTGGCACCGGAATCCAATCCTAAGAAAACACGGTTCATATTCTGAACTGGTTCAAAGCAACATCCATGTATAACACTATGCAGTATCTAGTACATTTACTATAATGGTAATACACTGGTTATTACTCAAGTTATTACATGGTTATTACTGGTCATATGGGCAAAACAGGTTATAAGTGTACCTTTCTGGATGATGAGCCTGGCCTTGTAATCGTCGTTGCAGGTACTGTTCAGGATGTCTCCCACCCTGGTGGTCAGGACCTTGCAGACGCCCCCTAGTCAAATCAAAATGTATTTAATACAGGGGTGTCAAACTCATTCCATGGAGGGCTAAGTGTCTGCGGGTTTTAGTTTTTTCCTTTCAATTAAGACCTAGACAACCAGGTTAGAGGAGTTTCTTACTAATTAGTGACCTTAATTCATCAATCAAGGGTGGAGTGAAACCCTGCAGAAACCCAGCCTTCTATAGAATGAGTTTGACATTTGATTTAAAGTAATTCTTCACACATAACATGTCTCCAAACACAGTATAGAAAAAATAGAAAAAAAGAAGAGAGAAAATGAAAATACCATTACTGACAATAGGAGAAAAGAAAGAAGGGGAATGTGCGGGTGCAAAAGACGGTAAAAACAACATAATAACTAACCTAGTGCCTCCTTGTTGTCATCGGAGAGGGAGAGGGAGCTGGAGGACTGGAGGGTAACTTTAGTGCCCTTCTTGATAGCTGGCAGGACACCTACAGAAAGAGGATCGTAGACATTAGTGGATCCTTCCACCATATATCGTTTTAGAATTCTAGCAAAAAATCCAGGTACTTTGGAAGTGGAGATGAATACTCACTGTAACTGGTTGTTTGAGTTAGAGTTTGAGGCAGTGCCAACATACCAACTACTTGGAGGCTTAGTTTTTTCACCCCTGACTTAGCCTCCCTACACCTTCTAGCCTTGATAACCTCTGTGGCCTTCTTTTCTGCCTTTGCTATATTTGCCTCTCGGCTGGGCCTGGGGCCTTGCGGGGGCTTCTTCACAAGGTTCTGATACAAATAACAACAGTGGGGAAATCATATCACCATAGAAACCACATTTTTCACCATAGGCATGATGGTACTGAGTGACACGTCACATAAGGGTTAACCTTAGAATTAGAATCAGAATTAAAATCTGAATTCCAATACTATTAGTTCTAACTAGTAGGTGGTCCAAGTGTCTTAATTGCGTTATTATAGCGTTGTAAACTGGTTTTCAACCCGTCGTTTTACTAAATTGCAACCAACTGGCCTCCGTGACAACCAGATTTTTTGCAACAGAACTAAAAGATGTTTGTTACCTTTCGAGGGCTATCCTGGAGGCAGTCTACCAGGGCTGGCAGGCTTAGTCCATCATGGCCAGCGGAATGGACATCTGCCTTTCGAGGGCTATCCTGGAGGCAGTCTACCAGGGCTGGCAGGCTTAGTCCATCATGGCCAGCGGAATGGACATCTGTCTGGAGCACTTGCTCTCTAGCACTAGCTTGGAGTGTCCCAGCCTGGGGTATAGGAACACAAGGAAATACATATAACTTAAGCCCTCCATTATTATGCCCACTTTTCCAGCTATAAACCATAACCTTAGAATTACAATCAGAATTCCAAAACTATTAGTTCTAACTAAACTCAGCAAAAAAAGAAACGTCCTCTCACTGTCAACTGTGTTTATTTTCAGCAAACTTAACATGTGTAAATATTTGTATGAACATAACAAGATTCAACAACTGAGACATAAACTGAACAAGTTCCACAGACATGTGACTAACAGAAATGGAATAATGTGTCCCTGAACAAAGGAGGGGTCAATCAAAAGGAACAGTCAGTAACTGGTGTGGCCACCAGCTGCATTAAGTACTGCAGTGCATCTCCTCCTCATGGGCCGCACCAAATTTGGCAGTTCTTGCTGTGAGATGTTAACCCACTCTTAAAAAATTAAATAAGAAAATGTTATCCCACTCTTCCACCAAGGCACCTGCAAGTTCTTGCACATTTCTGGGGGGAATGGCCCTAGCCCTCACCCTCCGATCCAACAGGTCCCAGACATACTCAATGGGATTGAGATCCGGGCTATTCGCTGGCCATGGCAGAACACTGACATTCCTGTCTTGCAGGAAGTCACGCACAGAACGAGCAGTATGGCTGGTGGCATTGTCATGCTGGAGGGTCATGTCACAATGAGCCTGGAGGAAGGGTACCACATGAGGGAAGAGGCAGTCTTCCCTTTAACGCACAGCGTTGAGATTGCCTGCAATGACAACAAGCTCCGTCCAATGACGCTGTGACACACCGCCCCAGACCTTGACGGACCCTCCACCTCCAAATCGATCCCGCTCCAGAGTACAGGCCTCGGTGTAATACTCATTCCTTTCGACGATAAACGCAAATCCGACCATCACCCCTAGTGAGACAAAACCGCAACTTGTCAGTAAAGAACACTTTTTTCCAGTCCTGTCTGGTCCAGCGACGGTTGGGGTTGTGCCTATAGGTGACGTTGTGCCCGGTGATGTCTGGTGAGGAGCTGCCTTACAACAGGCCTACAAGCCCTCAGTCCAGTCTCTCTCAGCCTATTGTGGACAGTCTGAGCACTGATGGAGGGATTGTGCGTTCCTGGTTTGACTCGGGGAGTTGTTGTTGCCATCCTGTACCTGTCCTGCAGGTGTGATGCATGCCTAAGGCACGTTCATGCAGATGAGCAGGGACCCTGGGCATCTTTCTTTTGGTGTTTTTCAGAGTCAGTAGAAAGGCCTCTTTAGTGTCCTAAGATTTCACAACTGTGACCTTAATTTCCTACCGTCTGTAAGCTGTTATTGTCTTAACGACCGTTCCACAGGTGCATGTTCATAAATTGTTTATGGTTCATTGAACAAGCATGGGAAACAGTGTTAAAACCCTTCACAATGAAGATCTGTGAAGATATTTGGATTTTTACGAATTATCTTTAAAATACATGGTCCTGAAAAAGGGACGTTTCTTTTTTTGCTGAGTTTAGTAGGTGGTCCATGTGTCTTAATGGCTTTATTATCGCGTTGTAAACTGGTTTTCAACACGTCATATTACTAGATTGCAACCAACTGGTCTCCGTTACAACCAGACGTTTTGCAACAGAACTATAAGACGTTTTCTTACCTTTAGGGGGCTGTCAATGGGGCAGTCTACCAGGGCTGGCAGCCTTAGTCCATCATGGTCAGTGATGTCTGTCTGGAGGACCTGCTCTCCAGCACTAGCTTGGAGGGTCCCAGCCTGGGGTATATGAACATAAGGAAATACATTTAACCTTAGCCCTCAATTAATTATGCCCACTTTTACAACTATAAATCATATCAATCTGTTTTTACAGCATATAGGTTATACTACCAAGAAGATAGCCTCATTACATATCAAGAGGGATAGTCCCAGAATGAACAAACATTTTTTTATCACTTATGAGACTTACTTTTAGAATAATTTTTCTCAACGGTTTATGATTTCTATCCATTGTGCTTTCAGGCACCCTTCAGATTGGACCTGACATTTTTTGAAATAAACAAATACATTTTAAAATACATTTCAAACATTTTTTTTACAACATCTTGGCCAGTTATGCTGTACTCACACAGAATGTCTTTGTCCACTCAAAGTGATTTATTTGAACATGAGGATGACTGTCCTTTGCAAAGCATCAACTCAACTGAGGCAAAAGTAGCGCACTGAACATTTTCTTGAGTTCGTTTACGTCATAGGCTTCTTATATTCCATCGTACATTATGACGTCAACTACAAAAGCACAGAGCGACCACTCCGGGGAATTAATGCATTGTTTCTGATCACATACGATATCTGAAAAATGTTTACAATGTAACCCAATTAATTTAGGTTCAGTGAGGTTTTATCGTATTATATGGATAAATGTTGCCCTCTGTTGGCCATAACTGATATATTATAGTCAAATAAATCAAATCATTGATGGGTTTGGTGAGGGAAGACAGATGTAGTAAGCTGATATGATCAGGGCATGCACACATATTGCCCATGAATGAATAAATGTTTTAAGCCATGTCTATTTGTCCAAGAGAGTCATTGTTACGCATTTGCCCAAATTGCCCAATATAGCTTCATGTCACATATCTATCATAATTTATACAAACTGGATGGATGCAGGCTGTTGGTTTGTAAATGTTGTAAATAAATATGTATATAGAATGCATATGTAACAGTTGTTAAAGTACTATGTGAATTTCACCAGGTTCATATATTAATATGTCGTGTTGATTTGTTATTATGCATGCCTGCATCCTGGCTGAAGTGGAGTGTGTTCTTACGTTTTTCCCTGCATGCTCAAATCATTTTGTATCCTGAGAGGTAGTCACGCTTTTTATGTCTTCAGAAAAGTTGGATTCTTTTCAGTACAAAGTCATACACACAGTGTTTTGTTCATGAATAATGATGTGTATTTAGAGGTTGCTCATAAGTATTGTTAAGATGCACTTGTAATTGTTTTAGGATGATATCAACATTCTGAATTCAACATGTGGTTAATAGCTAGCTAAGGTATTAGCAGGCTATTTATTGTGTGAACGATGGCTAGCTCCTCGAATGATCCCAGTCCCTCCTATTGTGTATCTGCTGTAGAAAGAGGCCACGATTCGCAGAACATATGTGCTCTACAAATGTTTTATTTCCTTTTGGATGCAAGTATGTGGTTTTATCTTTGTAAAATATGTTATGTATAATAAGGAGAGACTATTAATTTTTGTAATCGAAAATAATTTTGATGCACTGAGAGAGAAAGAGTCGACGATTCTCAGAACATATGTGCTCTACAAATGTTTTATTTCCTTTTGGATGCAGATGCAGGATGCAGAGAGTGAGTTCTGCTTGATTAAAACTACCTGATCTCCAAAGTCCCCGTCTATAGTCTCAATCAACCACACACAACGCAGGGTTACAGCGGTGCGGTATAGCACCGGTTACACATATTCTTATTGTTTCATTCACTTATCTTTTTGACCTGCACTGTTGGAGTTCAGACCTTAAGAATTTCACTGTACCCTACAATTACATCTCCGACCGACTAATAATCTAATCGACTGAAATCTAATCTAAATTCAGATTTTTTTCTGGATGAGGAAACCTAGTCATACGTAGCTATAATTTACAGAAATCATAAATGTTTACATTATTGCTGAATAAGGCTATCAGTGTACTTTTTTCATACCAGTGTTGTCAAACAAGAAATGATGCCTACAATTTAGTTTAGGGCAGCTGGCGAAATCCCGATCGGCATTTGATGCAGATATTGAAAATCAAGATCGGCATTAAATTAGACTGTTCATTTTCAGGCCGGTTTGGTGAGATTGCCTTTAAAATGGACCAATAGTGGCCACGAATACACGAGCACAGTGCTTCTAGACTGCCCCTGTGAACCTAGCTAGCAGTGATACTCGAAGCCGATTTTAATTGCATAAAAAATGTGCAGTATTGAGTAATTTTCAATATCCGCATCAATTGTAAATAAGAAACATCTTTTTCTTTCCATAATGCTCACAAATAGCAGTCATGTTCGAGTATATTTTTGTTAAAATCTTTGCGAAAACCTTGTGCAATCTGGCTAGCTAACTAACACATTTAGCATTGCGTCAAGCTAACGCTAGTACTAGCACGGTCGTGTCAGTTAGCAGTTAACTTCTGCTAGCAGTGTGTCGCAGGTTGGTTCCGAGAATTACATTTTAGATCAAGTTAGACCCTAGAAATGTCTTGCTCGTTATTAATTTGAGCCAACGTTATTTCTGAATATTCACCTTGCATTTGGAACCTATTTCCCTTTATAGCACTTTGCTGTCACAAAGTTTGAATGAGGAGGCGGCTGCCATTGTTTGTGCGGAGAGTGAGGCATGATTCCTTGTTCAACTTGATTGAATCGGGCAACTGGCTAACTACTGTAAACTGAGTTGTGTGGGATTCTGTGTTTCACATTATAGCCATTACCATATGATTAAATATGATCTGATGTTGGTTGTGTGAGGAATCTGCATTTGTGCACTGGAGCATCCATTATGAGATTAAACAACTGCTTGCTACTTGCCTGTTTGTGTGTGTGACAAAAACTGAATAACATGGTGTGACTTGCATGTTGCAAAACTAGATAACAGCCCAGCAGATGCTTTGTCCTTGTGGTTGTATGTAACAATATTCAGCACATGGTGTGACTTGCTGTATCTTACAAAGTTGTGGTTAAGCAGGCATAGGGAGGGGTGGTCTTCACGAGGATTAACTAAGATGGAAAAAATACTGCACAACACAATAGCAGGAACTGAGCAACTGTTATAACTAGGCTGCGATACCAGAACAGTAAGAATCTATACATCGACAGAGGGAGGACTCCAAGAGGCGGGGACCCGCCTGAGCGTCTGCGATAGGCTGAGCAAGTTTAAACCACGCCCAGCCTCTACTGTGATAGGCCAACAGGCGTGTTGGAACTATGTCCATCACAGTATAAGAACAACTGTTTACGTACATCCTGTCAGTTCACCACCTAAAAACGCTGTGCGGAAGAAAATATGGAGCCTCACCTCAGACAGTGCTGAAAGTCTACTTCAGCTACATCCGACCCCTCTTTGAATACGCGCTGCCAGCCTGGATAACAGCTTCACTGCAGCAGATGAATCGGCTACAGATAGTCCAAAACATGGCAGCTTACAGACTACCAAGATACATCAGCAACCACTACGTTAACAGCATATCTGGACTGACATCAATCAACAATAGACAGTCAATCATTGGCCAGAAGTTCATCAACAGAGCCACTCACAACCCATCATTGAAGGAAGCCGTGGGACAGGCCAAATGGACCACAGATACACCCATGTCCATAATGCTGAAGCTGACCTAGAAGGGAGGAAGAAAAAATACAAAATACAAAAAAAAACACACAACAAAAAAAAGTGTGTATGAAAATGTGTAGATATATGTGAAAATGTGTAGATATATGTGAATGCACTCCTTAGCACCCTGAACCCTCTCCCCATGCACAGCTGTGGGCTATAATTTTAATGATGTTCTTTTATCCCTCATTTTTTCTTTTTTTCCTTTTCTTTTCTTTTTTACCTCTATTTTTAAAACAAAACACCACGAACTCATGTCGGGAAAAGCAAAAAGGCGAAACTAATCTACAACCGTTCTGATAAAAACCTTAGGGCATTCAGCCTCGGGGGATGCCCTGCTGACCACACCCTTCTTCCTTGTTCCTGGCCTGCCCTGCCTCTTCCACCAATCCAATTGTTTCTTATGGACAGAAAAGAGCAGAGGCTCTGAGCTGTCCGATCCTGTCAGTTCTCTGTTCTGCCCTGCGTGGTATTACAGCGAGCACGTATATACGAAAGTTGCATTTGCCATTTATTACTTAGCTAATAAAAAATACATAGTATACAATCGGTGACTCATTGTTATATTTATCCTGATAAGTAGTAGTGGATCTTGGAACAGAATGGGGTAGATTTAAAAAAATGTTTTTAACCAAGTAGGCTAGTTTAACCAAGTAGGCTAGTTGAGAACAAGTTCTCATTTGCAACTGCGACCTGGCCAAGATAAAGCATAGCAGTGTGAACAGACAACACAGAGTTACACATGGAGTAAACAATTAACAAGTCAATAACATAGTAGGAAAAAAAAGAGTCTATATACATTGTGTGCAAAAGGCATGAGGAGGTAGGCAAATAATTAACATTTTGCAGATTAACACTGGAGTGATAAATGATCAGATGGTCATGTACAGGTAGAGATATTGGTGTGCAAAAGAGCAGAAAAGTAAATAAATATAAACAGTATGGGGAAGAGATAGGTAAAGTTGGGTGGGCTATTTACCGATAGACTATGTACAGCTGCAGCGATCCGTTAGCTGCTCAGATAGCAGATGTTTGAAGTTGGTGAGGGAGATAAAAGTCTCCTACTTCAGCTAATTTTGCAATTCGTTCCAGTCACAGGCAGCAGAGAACTGGAACGAAAGGCGGCCAAATGAGGTGTTGGCTTTAGGGATGATCAGTGAGATACACCTTCTGGAGCGCTTGCTACGGGTGGGTGTTGCCATCGTGACCAGTGAACTGAGATAAGGCGGAGCTTTACCTAGCATGGACTTGTAGATGACCTGGAGCCAGTGGGTCTGGCGACGAATATGTAGCGAGGGCCAGCCGACTAGAGCATACAGGTCGCACTGGTGGATGGTATAAGGTGCTTTAGTAACAAAACGGATGGCACTGTGATAAACTGCATCCAGTTTGCTGAGTAGAGTATTGGAAGCTATTTTGTAGATGACATCGCCAAAGTCGAGGATCGGTAGGATAGTCAGTTTTACTAGGGTAAGTTTGGCGGCGTGAGTGAAAGAGGCTTTGTTGCGGAATAGAAAGCCGATTCTAGATTTGATTTTAGATTGGAGATGTTTGATATGAGTCTGGAAGGAGAGTTTACAGTCTAGCCAGACACCTAGGTACTTATAGATGTCCACATATTCTAGGTCTGAACCATCCAGGGTGGTGATAAATGTCGGGCGTGCGGGTGCAGGCAGCGAACGGTTGAAAAGCATGCATTTGGTTTTACTAGCGTTTAAGAGCAGTTGGAGGCCACGGAAGGAGTGTTGTATGGCATTGAAGCTCGTTTGGAGGTTAGATAGCACAGTGTCCAAGGACGGGCCGGAAGTATACTGAATGGTGTCGTCTGCGTAGAGGTGGATCAGGGAATCGCCCGCAGCAAGAGCAACATCATTGATATATACAGAGAAAAGAGTCGGCCCGAGAATTGAACCCTGTGGCACCCCATAGAGACTGCCAGAGGACCGGACAGCATGCCCTCCGATTTGACACACTGAACTCTGTCTGCAAAGTAGTTGGTGAACCAGGCAAGGCAGTCATCAGAAAAACCGAGGCTACTGAGTCTGCTGATAAGAATATGGTGATTGACAGATTCGAAAGCCTTGGCAAGGTCGATGAAGACGGCTGCACAGTACTGTCTTTTATCGATGGCGGTTATGATATCGTATAGTACCTTGAGCGTGGCTGAGGTGCACCCGTGACCGGCTCGGGAACCAGATTGCACAGCGGAGAAGGTACGATGGGACTCGAGATGGTCAGTGACCTGTTTGTTGACTTGGCTTTCGAAGACCTTAGATAGGCAGGGCAGGATGGATATAGGTTTAGCCAAAACGTAGGAAAGTATTTACATTTTATGTAGTCCTCGGATTTCAGGCTGAGTGGGTTGACTTTTTTTGTGACGGCCATATTCTTTTCCTATTGTCTCTCCCTCAGACATGAGGCGTGATGTTCAGGACATCTTCAGGCTCACACCCCACGAGAAGCAGTGCATGATGTTCAGCGCCACCCTAAGCAAAGAGATCCGTCCTGTCTGCCGCAAGTTCATGCAGGATGTGCGTTGAAGGGGTTCTCATAACCCGTGGTTATCTACATGTTCTGAAACGTTTCAGTTTTACACACAGAGATGAACCCATCTCCCTAAATTGCACTTTGAAGAGGCAGTCGGCAGTATAAACATTAATTAATCATCTTCCTCGCCCCTGTTTTGGAGGGATAGGTCTGGAGAAAATTAACCACTCTGAAATTCGTAGAGCTATATGCAAGGACTGACCATCAATGATATCAGAATTATCATTTTGACCGTGTTTTGAGACTATGTAGTTTATTTTTGCGTTTACTTTGTTTACAAGCATTGGAATGAAACAAGCTTGTATTTTGGGTTCTGGTGGGGTACGAAAGTTGAACTAAACTCATGGGCATTTGTTATTCTTTTAATTTTAAATGTCTAAAAATTGCTGATTGCCCCCTTTTTTTTTCAAGGGATTTTGGATATGGCTTAATATTCATGTAA
Organism: Oncorhynchus kisutch; assembly: GCF_002021735.2. Lineage (NCBI taxonomy): Eukaryota > Metazoa > Chordata > Actinopteri > Salmoniformes > Salmonidae > Oncorhynchus > Oncorhynchus kisutch. The sequence goes on from NC_034193.2 coordinate 44,532,335, forward strand.
AAAGTTCCAATCTAGCCCCTCTAATCTTTGCCTGCTCGTGACTGTCTGTCTCAAAAGTGGCCAGAGTTGACCCTCTCTTAACCTGGGTCTGGGGCTCTGGACATTTTCAGGAGGAACAGTCCTGGCATTAAAGCTATAATGAAAAATAAAGTTCCATCCAGCTCTAGTACTTGTAATTGATGTTCACAATCACATTTGTAGGTCTTCATTCACCAACACACAGAATGTGTTTTACTCCTGTTTTTCACTTAATGTGGCTAGGTTTATAAAACTGTCCCAAAGAGTGACACTTTCCCCATGTTCTATTCATTAGGGCACACTAGCTAAATGTTTAGCACTGGAAGTCCTGGTAGTCCCTCCCTGTGTTCTGTTTGGTGCTTAATGAATATCTCCTGTAGCCCATGGAGGTGTTTGAGGACGATGAGACCAAGCTGACGCTGCACGGCCTGCAGCAGTACTACTGCAAGCTGAAGGATAGCGAGAAGAACCGCAAGCTCTTTGAACCTGCTCGACGTGCTCGAGTTCAACCAGGTACGGACAGAGGTCTTTTCAGAGAATTGAATGCTAAAACGTAATTTATTTTAGTTTTAATCAGAGTGAGTTGAATGTATTTTGTCCATGGATTTGAAAGTCACGTGTTTAAATACAATTTTACTCATTCAAGTGAACTAAGTCTATGCACCGACAAAGTTTCTGCCTGTGAGTTTTATACCCTGTGTTTTTCGTATTCAGAGTGTACATTTATTTGACCAGGGTAAAGCCAGGGTGCCATATCAGATGCAGCATGGGTTTTGTGCCCCATGTTTGTCTTCGGTGTCTCACTGCCATTTTCTCCTCAGTCTGAAGGTGGTGATCTTTGTGAAGTCTGTGCAGCGCTGTGTGGCTCTGTCTCAGCTGCTGGTTCAAAAGGAGGAGAGGAATGAGGAGTTGCACAATCAAATTGAGAATCTCATTTACTTGCACATTTTCTATAACAGTCATGTAGCAGAAGCTGTTATCCAGAGGGAAGCAGGATGTATAATGCCTGTTCTACTTATTCTAAATCTATGGGTGCCCCCCTTCCTCCCCCAGGCTTTCCCGGTACCAGCAGTTCAAGGACTTCCAAAGGCGGATCCTGGTGGCCACCAACCTCCACCAGCCAAAGGTAAAGGGCAACCAGTGAACAAACACCATTGTAAATACAACTTGTTTATTTATTTTCCCTTTTGTACATCATTACAACACTGTAATATAGACATATGACATCTGAAATGTATATTCTTTTGGAACTGTAATGTGTAATGTTTACAGTAATGTTTACTGTAAATATTTTATTGTTTATTTCACTTTTGTTTATTGTCTATTTCACTTGCTTTGGCAATGTACACATGTTTCCCCATGCCAATAAAGCCCCTTAAATGAAATGGAGAGAGTGCAAGAGAGGGAGACAGACAAGAGATTCCGAGAGAAAGAAATTGGCAGGCATGGCCATTAACAACTGTCAATCTACAGTACAGCTAGTGTACTGCTTAAGGGGCTATCACTCATTCAAGAGTGCGCATGCGCAGGAAGTCTGGTAGTTGATGGACCTTGCCTGGTGTAATGGCGACCTTTGATGGTGTTCATACGATATAGTAAACTTTGTTAAACTGGAACCTTGTCGTTGTGTCATTTCGAGTTAACATTGGTAGCAGAAGATGGCTAATAACTACAATGTGCCACAAGCTTTGACAGTGTTACTAGAAATATTTTGGTTGCAATGACGGACTACATCATTGATTTCGAACAGAGGTACAATAGGATGCGCAAGTACGACATGGTTCTCCCGGATGCAGTGTGTGAGGATTGAAAATTTGCTTGGCCCATAATGAGGGTGTCTGTATGTTAAAAGCAACATTTTGCAACATATGGTGTGACTAGCAGAAAGGCTGTGGCTGGCCTTGATGTATAGGCAGCTATCATGAGTTGTGGGAGACACGTACAGAACGTAGGCAGTTAAACAGACTGTCTTTTGTTAGAACTCAAACTTAGCAATAACAGGAACCAGATAACGGTATCTAGGTTATGAGCGCATAGATATTCTACACAGCAACCGTTACATCTATCAACTGGAGCGCCCGGGGGCTGGGACCAGCTCGTGTGCCAACAATCAACGATAGGCTGAGTGAGTTTCAACCATGCCCAGTCTCTACTCTGTGACAGGCCGGAGGAACAGAAGCAGGAACTACTTCTGTCAGAGTATATCATAATATCTTTGTCAGGAACAAGTCAGTTCTCTGTTTGCCCTGCGAGGTGTGACAGAGAGCCCGTAAAAATACATAGCATACAATCGGTGACTCAGTGTCATACTTATCTTGATACCAGATTCGATTGACGCAACCCTAACAAGTGATAGCTTTCAAGTTGCTAGATACTGCCTGTCTAGATGGTAGGGAGAAACAGTTGGCTTTGACTGCTTGTACTGTGTTGACTTTTGCATCTATGAAGTCTGGCACTAAAAATAATATTTGGTGAAAAGACGTCTGTCGCGCCAATAACAGATGGAATGCAAGTGAGTGACGCAGCATATTACACCGAGCAGCAGAGGAAAGGCGCCAACAAGTCACGTTCTCAAGACAACCAGAAGAGGGCGCCATTTCCCGGCACAAATCCACTGGACAAATATGGAAGGAGATCAAAATGTGCTATTTGTCAAAGCACTTACCATTGGGTTAAAGACTGTCCTCGTAAAAATGAACAAGTTAAACTAACAGAGAAAAATGCAAACACAGAGAGAGCAGTGTAACATTACACTGTTTTCAAATGAATCTGCTTCCTATAGTTGAATCCTTAGGATCTGCTGTGATTGATACTGCATGCACACGGACAGTGTGTGGTGAAAAATGGCTTGATAGCTATGTCAGTGAACTGAATATGAAGGAAGTACAAAATATGATTGACACACCAAGCATCAGAGCTTTCAAATTTGGAGATGGGAGAATTGTCTATTCTACCAAGAGAGTTAAGATACCAGCAAAAATTGGTCAGACTAAGCGTCACATTGAAACAGAGGTGGTCCCTACAGATATCCCCTTACTATTAAGTAAAGCTTCCCTCAAGAAGGCTGGGGCTGTACTAGACATAAAAAAATGACAAGGCAGTGATCTTTAAACAACCAATGACTCTTGAACTTACTACCTCAGGCTTCTATTGTGTAAACATTTTGGACAAAGACATCACACAGAGTCCATGCAAAAATGAGATTCTGACTGACACGGAGCACATGGAGATTCTGACAGTCACAGAGAAAATGAACACAAAAGAAAAACACAAAGTATTGTTAAAGCTTCACAAACAGTTTGAACATGCTACAGTTGACATACTTCAGAAGTTACTCAGGAGTGCAGGGAATAATGATGATGAGAGTATTTCCATTCTACAGCAGATAGTTAACAGTTGTGAGACATGTCAACCACTTCACACGCTTCAGTGCTGGAAGCATTGTGAATACAAAGAAATGGTTACCGCCCGTATCAACTAGTGTTCGGGCAGAACCCTAATCTTCCCTCAGTACTGGTTGACCAGCCACCAGCACTAGAAGGGACCAGTGTGAGTGCATGGGTGGGACAGCACCTTTCAGCACTACATGCAGCGAGAAAAGCATTCACTGAAGCAGAGTCCTCAGAAAGAATTCGCAGGGCTCTGCGGAAACAGCTTCGACCCACCGATGAGAAGTACGAGACTGGAAACAGAGTGTACTACAAATGAGTTGACTGTCAAGAGTGGAAAGGACCGGGAGTAGTCATTGGCCAAGATGGTGTGGTGATATTTATGAGACACGGAGGCATCGTTGTCAGGGTGCATCACTCAAGATTGCGGAAAGTAAATGATCAACAAGAAAGAGGGGCTGTTGCTGAGAATTAAAAATGATGATGTACTTGAAACAAAGGACGTGTCATTTGACTCCGCTAAGCCAGATGAGGTCAGTAATTGGAGAAAAAATTTAGTGTTTGAGGAAGTCAAAGACATTGGTCAAAAATGTGTCTCAACAAGGTGGGTGTGTACCCTTAAAGAATCCTTAACTGAAATGGTGCCTAAAGCACGTCTAGTGGCTAGAGGTTTTGAGGAGCTGGCTGCTAAAGAACTCCCAAAAGACTCACCAACATGCGCCTCAGAGTCACTCAGATTGCTGATGTCATTGATCTGCCAGAAAAAATTGAAACTTAATTCCATAGACATCAAATCTGCATTTTTGCAGGGAACAGAGCTGTCAAGGGACATTCACATCCGACCTCCGCCCGAAGCTAAAAGCAAAGGAACACTGTGGGAACTAAAAAAGTGTGTGTATGGACTGGCAGATGCATCACTCTACTGGTACAACAAAGTCAAGGTAACAATGCTGAATACAGGTGGAAAAATATCACAAGTGGATCCTGCAGTCTTCTATTGGCTTGATCAAGACTGCAATGTGACTGGAGTACTTGCCTGTCATGTTGATGACTTTATCTGGGGTGGCTCACAGACATTTGCTACAACTGTGATTCCAAACCTCAAAGCTGTTTTCCAGGTCGGCCGTGAAGAGCATGATAATTTCTGTTATGTTGGCATAGAGTTTATGACAGTTGATGGAACAATACTGATGCAACAGGAGAGCTATATGTAACAGTATAACTTTAGACCGTCCCCTCGCCCATACCCGGGCGCGAACCAGGGACCCTCTGCACACATCAACAACAGTCACCACGAAGCACCGCTACCCATCGCTCCACAAAAGCCGTGGCTCTTGCAGAGCAAGGGGAACCACTACTTCAAGGTCTCAGAGCAAGCGACTTCACCGATTGAAACGCTATTTAGCGCGCACCGCTAACTAAGCTAGCCATTTCACATCCGTTACATATATCAAGAATCTACAACCCCATTCATATGGATTCTTCAAGAGCCGTACAATGGAATTCCCCTCTATGTGGAATTGAAGCTGATCAATTGAGGTCAAAGATAGGACAAATTTTATGGGTTGCTAGATAGAGTAGACCTGATGTCATGTTTGATGTTTTCAACTTGGCATCTAACACAAAATATGCCACTGTACAAACCATTCATGAGACAAACAAAGTTGTTGGTAAAACTGAAATCACAACAAGTGACATTAAGGTTTCAGCATGTTGGAAAAGATGACTCTTTGAAACTAGTTGTCTTCAGTGATGCTTCGCTAGGGAACCTTACAGATGGAGGCACACAAGCTGGACATCTAATCGTGTTAATAGGTGAAGGAGGAAGATTCTCACCTATCTGTTGGCAGTCAAAAAGGATCAGAAGGGTTGTCCGAAGCACACTTGCTGGAGAAACACTTGCTCTTGCGGATGGAATTGACAATGCGATCTTTCTTGCAACTCTGTTCTCAGAGCAAAACGGCACATTCTACCTGTAGTTTGTGTCCCTGACAACTACTCATTAGTTGATGCTGTGAAATCAACCAAGTCTGTCACAGAGAAAAGACTTCGTCTTGAGATTAGCAGCATCAAGGAACTTATTCAAGCACAGAGAATCCAACGGATTCTGTGGTCGACCACAAAGGAACAGCTTGCTGACTGTCTGACTAAAAAAGGAGCATCCGCTCTTGTGCTCCTACAGGCTCTCAGTAATGGAAAGTGGCAGCTTGAGTAATACAAATAAAAACTGTCACACAACACATTTGTAATGGGGATCTTGAATAATACTTGGACATTTCATTATGTTGTTGATGTTTTATTTGTCTTTAAAGAAAAGGGGAGATTGTTAAATTCATGTTTTAAGTATCCCAATATTTCTGTTATTACGGGGCTATCACTCAGTCAAGAAGGCGTTTGCGCAGGAGTCTGGGGGAGATGTTGCAGTCTACTTCAGAGATAGCCTGCAAAGTAATGTCATACTTTCCAGGTCCATACCCAAACAATTCGAACTACTAATTTAAAAAATGACTCTCTCCAGAAATAAGTCTCTCACTGTTGCCGCCTGCTTACCGACCCCCCTCAGCTCCCAGCTGTGCCCTGGACACCATTTGTGAATTGATTGCCCCCCATCTAGCTTCAGAGTTTGTTCTGTTAGGTGACCTAAACTGGGATATGCTTATTAACACCCCGGCAGTCCTACAATCTAAGCTAGATGCCCTCAATCTCACACAAATCATCAAGGAACCCACCAGGTACAACCCTAAATCTGTAAACAAGGGCTCTTGTGCTCTTGTGCTCCTACAGGCTCTCAGTAATGGAAAGTGGCAGCTTGAGTAATACAAATAAAACTGTCACACAACACATTTGTAATGGGGATCTTGAATAATACTTGGACATTTCATTATGTTGTTGATGTTTTATTTGTCTTTAAAGAAAAGGGGAGATAGTTAAGTTCACCCTCCTAGACGTTATCCTGACCAACTGGCCCTCCAAATACACCTCCGCTGTCTTCAACCAGGATCTCAGCGATCAATGCCTCGTTGCCTGTATCCGCTACGGGTCCGCAGTCAAACGACCACCCCTCATCACTGTCAAACGCTCCCTAAAACACTAAAACACCTTTCTAATCGACCTGGCCCGGGTATCCTGGAAGGATATTGACCTCATCCCGTGTGTTGAGGATGCCTGGTCATTCTTTAAAAGTAACTTCCTCACCATCTTAGATAAGCATGCTCCGTTCAAAAAATGCAGAACTAAGAACAGATATAGCCCTTGGTTCACTCCAGACCTGACTGCCCTCGACCAGCACAAAAACATCCTGTGGCGGACTGCAATAGCATCGAATAGTCCCCGCGATATGCAACTGTTCAGGGAAGTCAGGAACCAATACACGCAATCAGTCAGGAAAGCAAAGGCCAGCTTTTCCAAGCAGAAATTTGCATCCTGTAGCTCTAACTCCAAAAAGTTCTGGGACACTGTAAAGTCCATGGAGAACAAGAGCACCTCCTCCCAGCTGCCCCTGCACTGAGGCTAGGTAACACGGTCACCACCGATAAATCCATGATAATCGAAAACTTCAACAAGCATTTCTCAACAGCTAGCCATGCCTTCCTCCTGGCTACTCCAACCGCGGCCAACATCTCCCCCGCGCAGCTACTCGCCCAAGCATCCCCAGCTTCTCCTTTACCCAAATCCAGATAGCAGATGTTCTGAAAGAGCTGCAAAACCTGGACCTGTACAAATCAGCTGGGCTTGACAATCTGGACCCTCGATTTCTGAAACTATCCGCCGCCATTGTCGCAACCCCTATTACCAGCCTATTCAATCTCTCTTTCATATCGTCTGAGATCCCCAAGGATTGGAAAGCTGCCGCAGTCATCCCCCTCTTCAAAGGGGGAGACACCTTGGACCCAAACTGTTACAGACCTATATCCATCCTGCCCTGCCTATCTAACGTCTTCGAAAGCCAAGTCAACAAACAGATCACTGACCATCTCGAAACCCACTGTACCTTCTCCGCTGTGCAATCTGGTTTCCGAGCCGGTCACGGGTGCACCTCAGCCATGCTCAAGGTACTAAACGATATCATAACCGCCATCGGTAAAAGACTACTGTGCAGCCGTCTTCATCGACCTGGCCAAGGCTTTCGACTCGGTCAATCACCATATTCTTATCGGCAGACTCAGTAGCCTTGCCTGGTTCACCAACTACTTTGCAGACAGAGTTCAGTGTGTCAAATCGGAGGGCATATTGTCCGGTCCTCTGGCTGTCTCTATGGGGGTACCACAGGGTTCAATTCTCGGGCCGACTATTTTCTCTGTATATATCAATGATGTTGCTCTTGCTGCGGGCGATTCCCTGATCCACCTCTAGGCAGACGACACCATTCTGTATACTTCTGGCCATTCCTTGGACACTGTGCTATCTAACCTCCAAACGAGCTTCAATGCCATACAACACTCCTTCTGTGGCCTCCAACTGCTCTTAAACGCTAGTAAAACCAAATGCATGCTTTTCAACCGTTCACTGCCTGCACCCGCACGCCCAACTAGCATCACCACCCTGGATGGTTCCGACCTAGAATATTATGGACATCTATAAGTACCTAGGTGTCTGGCTAGACTGAAAACTCTCCTTCCAGACTCATATCAAACATCTCCAATCGAAAATCAAATCTAGAGTCGGCTTTCTATTCCGCAACAAAGCCTCCTTCACTCACGCCGCCAAACTTACCCGAGTAAAACTGACTATCCTACCGATCCTCGACTTTGGCGATGTCATCTACAAAATAGCTTCCAATACTCTACTCAGCAAACTGGATGCAGTTTATCACAGTGCCATCCGTTTTGTTACTAAAACACCTTATACCACCCACCACTACGACCTGTATGCTCTAGTCGGCTGGCCCTTGCTACATGTTCATCGCCAGACCCACTGGCTCCAGGTCATCTACAAGTCCATGCTAGGTAAAGCTCCGCCTTATCTCAGTTCACTGGTCACGATGGCAACACCCACCCGTAGCACGCACTCCAACAGGTGTATCTCACTGATCATCCCTAAAGCCAACACCCCATTTGGCCGCCTTTCCTTCCAGTTCTCTGCTGCCTGTGACTGGAATGAATTGCAAAAATCGCTGAAGTTGGAGACTTATCTCCCTCACCAACTTTAAACATCTGCTATCTGAGCAGCTATCTGATCGCTGCAGCTGTACTCTTTTGCACACCAGTATCTCTACCGGCACATGACCATCTGATCATTTATCACTCCAGTGTTAATCTGCAAAATTGTAATTATTCGCCTACCTCCTCATGCCTTTTGCACACAATGTATATAGACTATTTTTTCTGTGTTATTGACTTGTTTATTGTTTACTCCATGTGTAACTCTGTGTTGTCTGTTCACACTGCTATGCTTTATTATGGCCAGGTCGCAGTTGTAAATGAGAACTTGTTCTCAACCTGCCTACCTGGTTAAATAAAGGTGAAATAAAATTAAAAGAAAAGAAAAAATAGTAAACTTTGTTAAACTGGAACCTTGTCGTTGTGTCATTTCGAGTTAACACATGGCCCTGTACAGCAGATGTTATCTAGAATTGAGATGAATCTAATGAATAAGTTGCTTTGATGGTAAGCTTGAATGAAGAACAGACACATTTGGGCTAATTAGCTAATATCATGTCATCCGGTGAAGCTCCCTCAGACTACCCAAGTTCCCTAAACGCAACCACATTTAGAAGAAGAATAGCTTCCTGAATTCCTAGTGTAGCAGTAAGCGCCCTCCTGATAATCACGTTTCCATGAATACCAAGGGGAACATGGCTTTAAAATACACACTTCCACCATCCTCCCTCCAAAGGAATTGCAAAGCAATGCAATGTGACTAATAATTTATTCTGCAATGGTAGTGAGTGTATTGTCGGAGGGGGGCTAGGCTGATCTGACCCTGATCAGGTCTGTGATTCAAGAAGATACAGATTAAAAGGATCACCAGCACTGCTGCGTTAACCTCAAATGGATTACAAACAGATTTAACACTGTACACCAACATAACACCAGATGCCCTTGCATTTGCCTAGGCATTAACAGAAAATACACACATAAACGATACACGGTATGTCCATGGGATTGGTTTAAGCCTCACTTTCCCAAAGTAGATGAACCAACCAGATCCCCTTTTCTGGGGCACTGATCGAAACTGATCTGGGACCAGTATAGTTAGTGTGGCGTCAAAAAGAAACCATGTGACCTATTACTATTATACCTGTACCACTTTGGTACAATAGCCCCAGTACATTGTGTCACCAGTTGATTGTGTGTTCATTCAGCTCTATATTAACACCAAATGAAACCTCCCTCTGGGGTTACAGAACAGGTCTGGATTGTGTGCCACACACACTGGAATGGGTCAATAGAGAGGTGACGTTAATTATACTCCCAGAGAGAGTGAACTGAGGTGAATCATTCCTGTACATTACCAGACACCAGTGATCCTAGAAAACAAGTGCAACCAAGACAACAGCTCTGGTGAAATGGTTGCCCGGGCTTGTTTATCATAATAAAGGGCAAGGCCCTGTTCACCTGACTAGGTGGAGAAATAGATGGGGGGGCGTGGTATTGGGCGTGGCCAACAGCGCCTTCTCCGACCAACATTTTTAGAGGCCCTCCCATGGCAGCAGAAACTAAATGTTGCTTTTTTAAAACAATTTTGTCTGCTATTCGCAATTCTAGACATTTTGCCATGGGGAAAAGAACGCATTTTACAGTTGAATTAAGCTAGTTTCCTGCAATTCTACACATTTTGCCATGGCTTGTGTTGTGTTCTTATGCTACACTTCATGACCAAAAGCTTGTCAAACATCTCATTACAAATCATGGGCATTATTTTAGAGTTTGTCCCCCCTTTGGTGCTATAACAGCCTCCACTCTTCTGGGAAGGCTTTCCACTAGATGTTGGAACATTGCTGCGGGGACTTGCTACTTGCGTCCATTCAGCCATAAAAGCATTAGTGAAGTCGGGCAATGATGCTGGGCGATTAAACCTGGCTCGCAGTCGGTGTTCCAATTAATTCCAAAGCTGATTGATGGGGTTAAGGTCAGGGCTCTGTGCAGGCCAGTCAAGTTCTTTCACACCAACCTCGGCAAACCATTTCTGTTTGGAACTCCCTTTGTGAACGGAGGCATTGTCATGCTAAAGCAGGAAAGGGCATCGTATAGAATGTCATTGTATGCTGTAGCGTTAAGGTTTCCCTTCACTGGAACTAAAGGGCCTATCCCGAACCATGAAAAACAGCCCCAGGCAATTCGTTATTCCTCCTCCAAACATTAGTTGGCACTATGCATTGTGGCAGGTAGCGTACTCCTGGCATCCGCCAAACCCAGATTTGTCCATCGGACTGCCAGCTGGTGAAGTGTGATTCATCACTCCAGAGAATGCGTTTTCACAGAGTCCAATGGCGGCAAGGTTTACACCACTCCAACCAATGCTTGGCATTGCGCATGGTGATCTTATGTTTGTGTGCGGCTGCTCGGCCATGGAAACCCCTTTCATGAAACTCCGACAAACAATTATTACGCTGACGTTGCTTCCAGAGGCAGTTGGGAACTCGGTAGTGAGTGTTGTAACTGAGGACAGATTATTTTTTACTCGTTACAACACTCGGCGGTCCCGTTCTGTGAGCTTGTGTGGCCTACCACTTCACGGCTGAGCTGTTGTTGCTCCTAGACGTTTCCAATTCACAATAACAGCACTTACAGTTGACCGGGGCAGCTCTAGCAGGGCAGATATTTGACAAACTGACTTGTTGGAAAGGTGGCATCCTATGATGATGTCATGTTGAAAGCCACTGAGCTCATCAGTAAAGGCCATTCTACTGCCAATGTTTGTCTACAGAGATTGCATGACTGTGTGCTCAATTTTTATACATCTGTCAGCAAAGGATGTTGCTGAACTCTCCGAATCCACTAATTTGAAGTGGTGTCCACATACTTTTGTATATATAGTGTATCTGAGTGACTCAAACATTATAACAAAATCAATTGGGGGCCCCATGGCAAGACATTTAGGGAATTTTAGGGGAAACACTGCAATGTTGTTTTTGTAATATTATCACCCCTCTAGTATGTGATGTCTCTGAAACAATACAGTTATACTGATCTGTAGCATCCTGTATCTGGGCAAATATTGGTTTGCTTTGTGAGTAACTTTAACTAGTTGCCATTCCATTTCCGCTTTATTCCGTGCTGTAATGTAAAGTGCTTCCAAAATAATATGAACAACAGACTAGATGGGAGCTTGTAGTAGCTGCAGTAGGGCAGGATACTGGAGTTTTAGACTTGATATGTCAGGTCATGGAGTTGCTCCCAGTATCTCAGCATCAGCAGGATAATGGAGTGGAACCTTTAGCACAGGGCAGGCCTCTGCTGATCACTACAACCAACCAACCACAGTGAGAGAGTCGGTGTGACGAACAGATAGACAGAACCTCCGAGATGCAGAGACAAACATACAGGCAGGCAGACAGACACAGACATCAGGACAGGTTTATGATATCCCTCCCTCCTACTACGGTCCTTATTGTGGCATTCAGCAGTTTTGTACAGCAGAAGCACGCCACAGCCAAGCCGGTGTAAAACACAAAGACTTAATCTGACAACATCACAAAGGCATATTAGTTTACCATTCATTCACAGTTCACCTTAGCATGGATTGCCATAACAACAGCAAGTAGCAGGGATGATGAGAAAGAAGTGAGGTTTACACAGCTATGTGTAAATGCCAACTGTCACTTTTACTGAGCTGTAATGTTCAAATGTCCCATCCGTGTGTGTGGTAATCTAGTATAGTGTTTAATTTCAAAACAAGGTCATGAGGATGTGTGAAGATCAGATAATTGTTTTCTAGAGAGTTAGTGTTTCACTCTCTGTATGGTGAAATCTACCCAGCGCTTTCACTTGGTGGTGCATGTCTCTAGTCTGTTCTATTCTAGCGTTTATAATATAAAAAATAATTAGCCTGAAATGCAAGGTAATTTATTCCTTGAAAAGTAGTCCCCAAAAAGACCGAATGCAGATGCTTGGGGCAGAATACTTCCATAATAAAATGTTTGAGATCTTTCGCTCTCATCTTTTGGAGTAAAGCCGACCCAAGGGACACCCATTTCTGACTACAACATTCTAACGGCTGTAGCATGCCTTCACTAGCAAAAAGAATACATCTGAAGGACAAATAACCTGCGTTGTATAGAATACAAAGAACTGGCTGAGGATGTAATTAGGTAGGCTTTTGCCTGTTTCGGTTTGTGTGATGGCACTTAGCAGGATTTCAGGCCAATATGCTAATGCATATGGCTGCTATCTGTACAACAGGCTCTCACGCTGCAGATGATGCTCCAGTATCTGTCACAAATTCAAATGTCAGTTCAATCCTATGTCTTGCAGTGCAATGTGATAGAAGAAGGCTATTCAAAACATTGCAACGATTGTATAACGATATATGCAATGGAGGCCGCGCAAGCGAAGAGGCTACAATGTGTCCTCTTATTTCTGTGGGTAAAACTGTAGGCTATTTCGGCTATTTTCTTTTTTGTTGCCTTCCCTTTCCATTTGAGGGGCTTATTCGCTTTCCGGAAACATGCAAATGAAGACCATTGTATTAATTCGACAAGAGAGAAATGAAGCAGTATCAGCACCGCTGTCGCAGAGTAACCTCTGATGATGATTATAACAGAACATGGCCAAGATGTTCAAATGTTCATAAATGACCAGCATGGTCCAATTATAGGTCTGGGACAGGTAGCACGTCCGGTGAACAGGTCAGGATTCCATAGCCGCAGGCAGAACAGTTGAAACTGGAGCAGCAGCACGGCCAGGTGGATTGGGGACAGCAAGGAGTGATCATGCCAGGTAGTCCTGAGGCATGGTCCTAGGGCTCAGGTCCTCCGAGAGAGAGAAAGAAAGAGAGAATTCGAGAGAGCATACTTAAATTCACACAGGACACCGGATAAGACAGGAGAAGTACTCCAGATATAACAAACTGACCCTAGCCCCCCGACACATAAACTACTGCAGCATAAATACTGGAGGCTGAGACAGGAGGGGTCAGGAGACACTGTGGCCCCATCCGATGATACCCCCGGACAGGGCCAAACAGGAAGGATATAACCCCACACACTTTGCCAAAGCACAGCCCCCCACCACTAGAGGGATATCTTCAACCACCAATTTACCATCCTGAGACAAGGCCGAGTATAACCCACAAAGATCTCCGCCACGGCACAACCCAAAGGGGGGGCGCCAACCCAGACAGGATGATCACATCAGTGACTCAACCCACTCAAGTGACGCACCCCTCCTAGGGACGGCACTCTATAGTGCTTTAGAGATTTATTCCCTCTAAAAATATATATAAAATGAGGGAATTATTCAAATGTCACTCTTATTATGTCAATTGTAATTAGGTTAGGGCATTATTATAGCCTATACTGGCTATAATGACTGGCACAGTGAACATACTCATAACAATGATTACTGTAGTAGACAGCAAGTTGACCTCAAGAATCTATAGCATGCAGGTGGGTCTGTAAAAAAAAAACTTAAGAGGAAGAAGATCAAAATAGCTGCAAGTTGTGTAAATTGAATTAAATGGGGTGTAATAAAATGAGTTGTGAGTAGAGGGGGTTGTCTCCCTCCCTCTTCTGTTGGCTTTGAGAGTTTATTTAGAAAGTGGGTTGGGGGAGGTCGCAGCAGGGTTTTCCCAAACTCGTCTTCTGCACAGTTACTTTTGCATTTTTTTTTTGCAGGGGAAGCAAAATAGTTTTGCCAGGGCGGCTGTGATCCGCGGGAGGAGAGCCTGTTTTTTCTTAGGCTCATCTGCAGCTACAGTACCTGAATAGGTGACAGAGAACAAGGCATGAAATCAGGGTCGTGTTCATTAGGGTACACAGTAGCAAAATATTTTGAAACGGAAAACAAAAACAAGCATTTGTTATTGGCAAGTTCAAGAAAGTTCCTCCCTGTTTTAGGCCGCTGTCTTCCATTTAGTGGCTAATGAATAAGACCCTGATAACTTCATCATAGTCTTCCGTCCTTACATTACAATAGTGTGCTGAAGACAGATGCACATGTTGACTGACAGAAATGAGGACTTACTATCATTGCCAAGAGGAGACACCTTGTTCTTCTGGTTCTTGTTATTTCCTCGCTTCTTCTTTCCTGACTTCCTGACTTCTTTCTTCATAGCCTCTTCCTTCTCTTTCTTCTTAGTAGAGAGAGAAACAGATATGAGTCGATGCCTCACAATCAAACAGCCCAAATAACTAAACGATCTACTGGTTCTTGGCCGTCTCACCTGTGTGGAGGTGATGTCCTTGAGGTCTGTGCAGAGGGCGCTGCTGATGGGCTTGGTGCTTTCAGAAACGTAGCTAATTACCTGGGACTTCTCAGAGATGGCTGAGCTTACACTGGTCTTTTCCAAACCAGTGCTGTCATCAGCCATCTCCTCTAGGTCCTCTTCTAAGGTTTCCCTCCAAGCCAGGAGCTCCTCGGTGAGGGTGACGTCACTCCTTGAGGAGGTTGAGGAGTGTGACCTCCCACTACCACGGCTCCTCCTGGCTCCAAAATGGCCTTCAAAACTCCAGTCCTCCGAATAGTCATCTATGACTTGTGTGATGGTGTCCGCCATGCACCTGATGGCTCCCTTGCTACCAGAGCGTGCGGCACGCAGTTGAGCCCGGTTGGAGTCCGAACGCAGGGATAATCTTTTAGCCGCAGTCTTCACGATGGCCTTCACCGCATCATCCCCACTGAATTGGATGCTCTCCTCCAGGCCAAAGATGACAGAGATGTCAGCATACTTCAGGGCATGCTGGACCTGCACAAAGAGATCCTTCATCAGCCTGAAGGGGTCATTGGCCCTCCTTGTCTGGGGGGACTCTGAGGCCTCCAGTCGGCACATGATGCCGTGGAGAATAAACTTCAGAGTCTGGGGGCTCATGACGGTGGCCCAGGGAGTGCTGCAAAGGAGGATGTGCTCCTTGCATGGTTGCAGGGAGGGAATCTTCTCCAGGGGGTCCTGCCTGTTCTTGGTGGGCATCAGGGAGCTGTCACTCATCTCAGAGACCTCAGCCCCCCCCACCTCTTCTTCCAGAGTCTGGGCAGGAGCTGCCCATGCTGCCTGGGTTGAGGTGGAGGGTTTAGGGTATGAGACAGTCATGACACTTACAACCACCTCCTCTTCGTCCTTGGGTGAACAGGAACACGGAGAGTCAGGGAACCTTTCCCTGGCACCGGAATCCAATCCTAAGAAAACACACTCATATTCTGAACTGGTTCAAAGCCACATCCATGTATAACACTATGCAGTATCTAGTACATTTACTATAATGGTAATACACTGGTTATTACTGGTCATATGGGCAAAACAGGTTATAAGTGTACCTTTCTGGATGATGAGCCTGGACTTGTAATCGTCGTTGCAGGTACTGTTCAGGATGTCTCCCACCCTGGTGGTCATGACCTTGCAGACGGCCCCTAGTCAAATCAAAATGTATTTAATACAGGGGTGTCAAACTCATTCCATGGAGGGCTAAGTGTCTGCGGGCTTTAGTTTTTTCCTTTCAATTAAGACCTAGACAACCAGGTTAGAGGAGTTTCTTACTAATTAGTGACCTTAATTCATCAATCAAGGGTGGAGTGAAACCCTGCAGAAACCCGGCCTTCTATAGAATGAGTTTGACATTTGATTTAAAGTAATTCTTCACACATAACATGTCTCCAAACACTGTATAGAAAAATAAGAAAAAAAGAGGAGAGAAAATGAAAATACCATTACTGACAATAAGAGAAAAGAAAGAAGGGGAATGTGTGGGTGCAAAAGACGGTAAAAACAACATAATAACTAACCTAGTGCCTCCTTGTTGTCATTGGAGAGGGAGCTGGAGGACTGGAGGGTAACTTTAGTGCCCTTCTTGATAGCTGGCAGGACACCTACAGAAAGAGGATCGTAGACATTAGTGGATCCTTCCACCATATATTGTTTTAGAATTCTATCAATAAATCCAGGTACTTTGGAAGTGGAGATGAATACTCACTGTAACTGGTTGTTTGAGTTAGAGTTTGAGGCAGTGCCAACATACCAACTACTTGGCGGCTTAGTTTTTTCACCCCTGACTTAGCCTCCCTAGACCTTCTAGCCTTGATAACCTCTGTGGCCTTCTTTTCTGCCTTTGCTATATTTGCCTCTCGGCTGGGCCTGGGGCCTTGCGGGGGCTTCGGCACAAGGTTCTGAGACAAATAACAACAGTGGGGCAATCATATCACCATAGAAACCACATTTTTCACCATAGGCATGATGGTACTGAGTGACATGTCACATAAGGGTTAACCTTAGAATTAGAATCAGAATTAAAATCTGAATTCCAATACTATTAGTTCTAACTAGTAGGTGGTCCATGTGTCTTAATGGCGTTATTATCGCGTTGTAAACTGGTTTTCAACCCGTCGTATTACTAGATTGCAACTGGCCTCCGTGACAACCAGACGTTTTGCAACAGAACTAAAATATGTTTCTTACCTTTCGAGGGCTATCCTGGAGGCAGTCTACCAGGGCTGGCAGGCTTAGTCCATCATGGTCAGCGGAATGGACATCTGCCTTTCGAGGGCTATCCTGGAGGCAGTCTACCAGGGCTGGCAGGCTTAGTCCATCATGGTCAGCGGAATGGACATCTGCCTTTCGAGGGCTATCCTGGAGGCAGTCTACCAGGGCTGGCAGGCTTAGTCCATCATGGCCAGCGGAATGGACATCTGTCTGGAGCACTTGCTCTCTAGCACTAGCTTGGAGGGTCCCAGCCTGGGGTATAGGAACATAAGGAAATACATAGAACTTAAGCCCTCCATTATTATGCCCACTTTTCCAACTATAAACCTTAGAATTAGAATCAGAATTCAAATCTGAATTCCAAAACTATTAGTTCTAACTAAACTCAGCAAAATAAGAAACGTCCTCTCACTCTCAACTGCGTTTATTTTCAGCAAACTTAACATGTGTAAATATTTGTATGAACATAACAAGATTCAACAACTGAGACATAAACTGAACAAGTTCCACAGACGTGACTAACAGAAATTGAATAATGTGTCCCTGAACCAAAGGAGGGGTCAAAATCAAAAGTAACCGTCAGTAACTGGTGTGGCCACCAGCTGCATTAAGTACTGCAGTGCATCTCCTCCTCATGGGCTGCACCAAATTTGGCAGTACTTGCTGTAAGATGTTAACCCACTTAAAAAATTCTATAAGAAAATGTTACCCCACTCTTCCACCAAGGCACCTGCAAGTTCCTGCACATTTCTGGGGGGAATGGCCCTGGCCCTCACCCTCCGATCCAACAGGTCCCAGACATACTCAATGGGATTGAGATCCGGGCCGTTCACTGGCCATGGCAGAACACTGACATTCCTGTCTTGCAGGAAATCACACACAGAACGAGCAGTATGGCTGGTGCCATTGTCATGCTGGAGGGTCATGTCACGATGAGCCTGGAGGAAGGGTACCACATGAGGGAGGAGGCAGTCTTCCCTTTAACGCACAGCGTTGAGATTGCCTGCAATGACAACAAGCTCAGTCCGATGAGGCTGTGACACACCACCCCAGACCTTGATGGACCCTCCACCTCCAAATCGATCCCGCTCCAGAGTCCAGGCCTCGGTGTAATGCTCATTCCTTTCCACGATAAACGCAAATCCGACCATCACCCCTAGTGAGACAAAACCGCGACTTGTCAGTAAGAGCACTTTTTACCAGTCCTGTCTGGTCCAGCGACGGTTGGGTTTGTGCCTATAGGCGACGTTGTGCCTGGTGATGTCTGGTGAGGACTTGCCTTACAACAGGCCTACAAGCTCTCAGTCCAGTCTCTCTCAGCCTATTGCGGATAGTCTGAGCACTGATGGAGGGATTGTGCGTTCCTGGTGTATCTCGGGCAGTTGTTGTTGCCATCCTGAACCTGTCCCGCAGGTGTGATGTTCAGATGTACCGATCCTGTGCAGGTGTTGTTACACGTGGTCTGCCATTGCGATGACAATCAGCTGTCCGTCCTGTCTCCCTGTAGCGCTGTCTTAGGCGTCTCACAGTACGGACATTACAGTGTATTGCCCTGGCCACATCTGCAGTCCTCATGCCGCCTTACAGCATGCCTAAGGCACGTTCACGCAGATGAGCAGGGACCCTGGGCATCTTTCTTTTGGTGTTTTTTAGAGTCAGTAGAAAGTTCTCTTTACTGTCCTAAGTTTTCATAACTGTGACCTTAATTTCCTACCGTCTGTAAGCTGTTAGTGTCTTAACGACCGTTCCACAGGTGCATGTTCAGAAATGGTTTATGGTTCATTGAACAAGCATGGGAAACAGTGTTAAAACCCTTCACAATGAAGATCTGTGAAGATATTTGGATTTTTACAAATTATCTTTAAAATACATGGTCCTGAAAAAGGGACGTTTCTTTTTTTGCTGAGTTTAGTAGGTGGTCCATGTGTCTTAATGTCTGTATTATCGCGTTGTAAACTGGTTTTCAACACGTCATATTACTAGATTGCAACCAACTGGTCTCCGTTACAACCAGACGTTTTGCAACAGAACTATAAAACGTTTTCTTACCTTTAGGGGGCTGTCAATGGGGCAGTCTACCAGGGCTGGCAGCCTTAGTCCATCATGGTCAGTGATGTCTGTCTGGAGGACCTGCTCTCCAGCACTAGCTTGGAGGGTCCCAGCCTGGGGTATATGAACATAAGGAAATACATCTAACCTTAGCCCTCAATTAATTATGCCCACTTTTCCAACTATAAATCATATCAATCTGTTTTTACAGCATATAGGTTATACTACCAAGAAGATAGCCTCATTACATATCAAGAGGGATAGCCCCAGAATGAACAAACATTTTTTGATCACTTATGAGACTTACTTTTAGAATTATTTTTCTCAACGGTTTATGATTTCTATCCATTGTGCTTTCAGGCACCCTTCAGATTGGACCTGACATTTTTTTAAATAAACAAATACATTTTAAAATACATTTCAAAAAATGTTTTACAACATCTTGGCCAGTTATGCTGTACTCACACAGAACGTCTTCACTCAAAGTGATTTATTTGAACATGAGGATGACTGTCCTTTGCAAATTATCAACTCAACTGAGGCAAAAGTAGCACCCTGAACCTTTTTTTAGTTCGTTTACGTCATAGGCTTCTATATTCCATCGTACATTATGACGTCAACTACAAAAGCACAGAGCGACCACTCCGGGAAATTAATGCATGGATTCTTATCACATACGATATCTGATTTTTTTTTTACAATGTAACCCAATTCATTTTGGTTCAGTGAGGTTTTATCGTATTTTATGGATAAATGTTGCCCTCTGTTGGCCATAAATGAAATAGTCATCAATTAAAGTCGCGCCATCAGTCTGCACACTCCCACTATCGGACTTTTAACAGCTACGGTTAACGTAACATCTATTTAGTGTCAATAAGATGGACCAATCAAATGATTATAGTCAAATAAATCAAATCGTTGATGGGTTTGGTGAGGGAAGACAGATGTAGTAAGCTGATATGATCAGGGCATGCACACATATTGCCCATGAATGAATAAATGTTTTAAGCCAAATGTCTATTTGTCCAAGACAGTCATTGTTACGCCTTTTCCCATATTGCCCAGTATAGCTTCATTTCACACATCAATCATAATTTATACAAACTGGATGAATGCAGGCTGTTGGTTTGTAAATAAATATGTATATAGTATGCATATTATTATTATTATTGTTTCATTCACTTATGTTTTTGACCTGCACTGTTGGAGTTCAGATCTTAAGAATTTCACTGTGCCCTACAATTACATCTGCGACCGATTAATAAACTAATCTAATCGACTAAAATGTTTACATTATTGCTGAATAAGGCTATCACAGTGTACTTTTTTCATAACAAGAAATGATGCCATCATTTTTAGTTTAGGGCAGCTGGCGAAATCCCGCCTTCCTCGTTGGCATTTTCAAGATCGGCATTAAAATAGACCAATCATGGTTCGTTTTCAAGCCGGTTTGGTGAGATTGCCTTTAAAATGAACCAATAGTGGCCACGAATACACGAGCACAGTGCCTCTAGACTGCCCCTGTGAACCTAGCCAGCAGTGTGATACTTGAAGCCGATTTGAATTAACACGAAAAGTAAGTGCTATTTTAATTTCATTAAAAAAATGTGCTGTATTGAGTATGTTTCAATATCTTCATGAATTGTAAATAAGAAACATATTTTTCTTTCCATAATGCCCACAAATAGCAGCCATGTTCGAGTATACTTTTGTTAAAATCTTTGCGAAAACCTTGTGCAATCTGGCTAGCTAACTAACACATTTAGCATTGCGTCAAGCTAACGCTAGTACTAGCACGGTCGTGTCAGTTAGCTTCTGCTAGCAGTGTGTCGCAGGTTGGTTCCGAGAATGACATATTCGGTCAAGTTAGGCCCTAGAAATGTCTTGCTCGTTATTAATTTGAGCCAACGTTATTTCTGAATATTCGCCTTACATTTGGAACCTATTTCCCTTTATAGCACTTTGCTGTCACAAAGTTTGAATGAGGAGGCGGCTGCCATTGTTTGTGCGGAGAGTGAGGCATGATTCCTTGTTCAACTTGATTGAATCGGGCAACTGGCTAACTACTGTAAACTGAGTTGCAGGGTGGTTGCTGGTCCGATCCTTGTTTCTAGCTAGGTAAATTGTAATGATTGTGCTAAATGCATTCGCTTCCCATTTTGCGTTCTGTCCAGCTTTGGCGGTGTGCGTGCGGCCTGCTACTAGCATTATTAGCAGCTAGCTAATGCATGTAGGAATACACGTTAGACGAGTCTTTCCCAAACTCGGTCCTAGGGACCTCAGGGGTTGTACGTTTTATGTTTCTGCCGTAGCACTACACAGCTGTTTAAAATAAGCATCAAGTTTTGATTGAGTCAGCTGTGTAATGTTGGGGGGGAAACGTGCTCCCCTTGGAGTCCCAAGGACCGAATATGGAAAACCCTGTGCTAGACGGTGATGTTTCACTAGGATTCAATTCAGAAAGTGAAATTACAAGAATTGGAATCCTCATGTAATATAACTAAGGTTAGATGGCGAGGAATTGTACATAGATTAAGATTATTGAATTGGCATTTCAATTAACCTTCTGAATTTACTGTATTGTTGATACAGCGCCCACCCCAAACTAGTCTCCAGTGTTTCCTAGCTTCAACTAACTACCCCTTCTCCAGAATGGCAGAGAACGACGTTGACAACGAGCTGTTGGACTATGAAGAGGATGAGGAGCCTCAGGTTGCCCCGGAGACCGCCACACCTGCGGGCAAGAAGGAGGTAAAGGGCTCTTATGTCTCCATTCACAGCTCCGGCTTCCGAGACTTCCTGCTCAAACCAGAGCTGCTCCGCGCCATTGTTGACTGTGGCTTTGAACATCCCTCTGAAGGTGAGCCTCACAGGCACTTCCCACCTTCAACCAAGGACTGTTTTTTACTTTGTCCATTCTGTGTGTGTCAAATGGCACCCTATTCCTGACATAGTGTACTACTATTGAGCTGGGCCCATAGGGCTTTGTTCAAAACTAGTCCTGTGTGTGACTGGGCCCTGGTGGAAAGTAATCCACTATATATAGGGTGTCATTTGGGACTCCGACTATGAGTTATACATGTATGCCCCTTCAAGCATCACAGCGTACTTAAACTGGTCATCTCGGTATACCTGTCGCAAGACTCACTGGTTGATGCTTATTTATAAAACCCTCTTAGGCCTCACTCCCCCTCCCCTACCTGAGATGTATACTGCAGCCCTCATACTCCACATACAACACCTGTTCTGCCAGTAACATTCTGTTAAAGGTCCCCAAAGCGCACACATCCCTGGGTCGCTCCTCTCTTCAGTTTACTGCCCCTAGTGACTGTACAGTTTTATCTCAATCTCTTCATTCAAAGACTCAATCATGGACACTCCTACAAAGCAGCCACAACTGTCAGTGTGATGTGTTGTCTACCCTTCTTGCCCTTTGTGCTTTTGTCTGTGCCCAATGTTTGTACAATGTTTTGTGCTGCTACCATGCTGTGTTGTCATGTGTTGATGCCTTGCTATGTTGTCTTAGGTCTCTCTTTATGTAGTGCTGTGTGTTTTGTCCTATATATATATATTTTTTTTTTTTTATGTTATGGCTGCATCTTTTTGTTCTCAATTTCTGCCTGAAGACATACCCAAATCTAACTGCCTGTAGCTCAGCCCCAGAGGCAAGGATATGCATATTCTTGGTATCATTTGAATGGAAACATTCTGAAGTTTGTGGAAACCTTAATTGAATGTAGGAGAATATAACACAGATCTGGTGGAAGAAAAGAGAAAGAAAGAGCCTACGTTTTTTTTTTATTGTTGTAGTATCATCTTTCACATGTACTAGAATAGCCACACAGTCAGAGAGGATGCTGGATATAATTTTGATGGGTAACACAAGAGGGCAACTAGGTGTGCAATATTTCAGACTGATAACTTCAGGAATGGGTGAGCTACATTACATTTAGCATGAAGTCACCCAGGTGTCCCACACATTTGCCCAAATGTACCCAAGTGGCTGAATTGGTGAAATGACGTATAACTATATACAGCAGTACAAATAACTATATACAACATATCAAAAAGTAAATCTAACACACAAAAAAAAGGCTATTTTTTTTAAAAAAGAAATATGTATATAAAAACAAACCATACACCCCTTGGAAGTTCTCGTCATAATACTTTGCTGCCTGTGCCATGTCCCATAGCAGTCTCTTTCTGATTTAAAGCAGAGGTAAACTGAACAAGTGGTGCATTTCATGCGACACAGAACACAACGATGCCTCCATGCTGTGCCCTTTTGGCCTTGAGGCACAGTCATGCCTGCAGTAATGAACTGTGGCATATGAGCACCACTGGGGGCACAGGTAGAGCGGGCAGCTTGGCACCGGGGGCTCCCAGTCGGAGTTGCTATCACTGTGAAAAAAAACATTAAGATATTTGTATGAGCCTTTTATCATCACATAAAATAAACATATGTATTGTAGAGAGCAGAGGGAATACTCCGGCCATTGTGGTGTATGTGTGTGTGTATATATATATATATATATATATATATATATATATAACGGCATTAGCACTTACCCGTCCAGAAGTACGTCCTGTCCTTGCAGAAACAGCTCCTCGGTTCATTTGAATCATAACACTCCAAGATTCCTCAAACATAAACTCTGTCTCACTCTTTCACTTTAGAGTTTGACTTCGCTTTACATGATTTATTCACCATGATATCTTCAGTGAAATCGTTGAAACAACAACTTTCCGAAATACAGCTGCGCGTAAAAAGCCTTATACAGCCACTCCTCTGATTGTCAAGGTGAGAATGGAGTTCCCTGCACTGCGATTACAAACAAGGAATTGTGGTCCAACCCCAAACCATTACATACTGGCGTTTACCTCAGCTCATTGGCGATCTACCCAGCTAGATTTCAAGAAGATCATTGGGCAGAAATATAGTCAAAGAAGCTTTGCTAAAATTATTGGTGCGTAAGGTAGTCATTTATCGTTGTCTTCAAATCAGCTCACTTCGGTCAATACTCCCTGTAAAAAAATATTTAAAAAAAAACAGTGATGTTTGGCTGTGTTGCAAACATCCAGAGGAATGCACTGAAACCCACCATGACTAGATAAACAATTGTTTACAGGGGGAATCACGTCGAATGCTCTGTAAAAAAATTGATAGAGATGGAATTCACGGCACAAACGGTTTACAAAATGTTTCGGTTTAGGCCATAAAAATGGATTTTATCAAAGAAAACGTCACTTAATTTGATCAATGGGACACTCAGGAAGAGAAATAAGAGCAAGATATCAGAATGTAAGTCATAATTTTACCTTCAGATGTGAATGGGGGGAAAAAACTGTCATGGCGGAAAATGTTTCTGTTCTTGATTGCTGTTCTCAAACAAAAGCATGGGATTTGTTCTCTGTAATAGCTACTTTAAATTGGAAAATGTAGTTTGATTACCAAGATTCTAATCTTTTGAAGGGTGTAAGACACTTGCATTTAAGAATGTTTAATGTTACGAAGTTGTATTTTAATTTCCCCTGATGTTGGTCCCTGTACGGGGATCGCAGCCATAACAGGTTAAATCCCAGGCCCCAATCCCCGCAGGAGGCCTCTTGGTAGGCCGTCATTGTAAATAAGAATTTGTTCTTAACTAACTTCCCTAGTTACATTTCTGTCTTTCAGTCCAGCATGAGTGCATCCCACAGGCCATCCTGGGCATGGACATCCTGTGCCAGGCCAAGTCTGGTATGGGCAAGACGGCTGTGTTTGTACTGGCCACCCTGCAGCAGATTGAGCCTGTGGACGGGCAGGTGAGTGGTTGAATACATTGTGGACGCAGCAACTGAATTGCTGTTACATCCTCCCTCCTTTACTAAAAATAGCTTTCGATGGAGAATCCATTGAGTGCTTTGTAGTTTAGGAATAGGCTTAATCTGTATCTGGGGATACTTGCATAAGAAAGTGTCTAATCGCCAACTTTATTTAACCTTTACTTGGACTAGGCAAGTCAGTTAAGAACACATTTTTATTTACAATGACGGCCTACCCCGGCCAATCCCTAATGACGCTGGGCCAATTGCAGTCTGAATTTGTTCTCCTTTTAATCTCACTGTTTACACTGCTGTTTTATCCTATTGGATAATCTTGTGTGTTTTTTGTTTCTCTGCTGTCCAGAGAGTTCTGTATTAAACATCCTCCCCTACCTCTCTCTGTCTACCAGGTGTCTGTGCTGGTGATGTGCCACACACGAGAGCTGGCCTTCCAAATCAGCAAAGAGTATGAGCGCTTCTCCAAGTACATGCCTACCGTCAAGGCAGCCGTGTTCTTCGGGGGCCTGTCCATCAAGAAGGACGAGGACGCGCTGAAGAAGAACTGCCCCCACATTGTGGTGGGAACGCCCGGCCGCATCCTGGCCCTCATCCGCAACAAGACCCTCAACCTGAAGAACGTGAAGCACTTTGTCCTAGACGAGTGTGACAAGATGCTGGAGCAGCTGGGTGAGTTGGACAGGGGGGGCTGATGCCAGATGTGAGTGACGGGAGCAAGGAGTAAGTTGAAACGTCAGAGGAACGGTCAATTGAAAACGTGTTCCAATGTACCTACTAGTGGGTTGACTTTTTTTGTGACGGCCATATTATTTTGCTATCGTCTCTCCCTCAGACATGAGGCGTGATGTTCAGGACATCTTCAGGCTCACACCCCACGAGAAGCAGTGCATGATGTTCAGCGCCACCCTAAGCAAAGAGATCCGTCCTGTCTGCCGCAAGTTCATGCAGGATGTACGTTGAAGGGGTTCTCATAACCCGTGGTTATCTACATGTTCTGAAACTTAAAGTTGCAGTTTTACACACACAGACACAGAGATGAACCCATCTCCCTAAATTGCACTTTGAAGAGGCAATCGGCAGTATAAACATTAATGAAGCATCTTCCTCGCCCCTGTTTTGGAGGGATAGGTCTGGAGAAAATTACCCACTCTGAAATTCGTAGAGCTATATGCTATACTGACCATCAATGATATCAGAATTATCATTTTGACCGTGTTTTGAGACTATATAGTTTATTTTTGCGTTTACTTTGTTTACAAGCATTGGAATGAAACAAGCTTGTATTTTGGGTTCTGGTGGGGTACGAAAGTTGAACTAAGCTCATGGGCATTTGTTATTCTTTTCATTTTAAATGTCTAAAAATTGATGTAGAAACTACTGATTGCCCCCTTTTTTTTGTTTTTAAAAGGATTTTGGATATGGCTTAATATTCATGTAAAATGTTCCAATCTAGCCCCTCTAATCTTTGCCTGCTCGTGACTGTCCTTCTCATAAGTGGCCAGAGTTGACCCTCTCTTAACCTGGGTCTGGGGCTCTGGACATTTTCGGGAGGAACAGTCCTGGCATTAAAGCTATAATGAAAAATAAAGTTTCATCCAGCTCTAGTACTAGTAATTGATGTTCACAATCACATTTGTAGTTCTTCATTCACCAACACACAGAAAGTGGTTTACTCCTGTTTTTCTCTTAATGTGGCTAGGTTTATAAAACTGTCCCAAAGAGTGACACTTTCCCCATGTTCTATTCATTAGGGCACACTAGCAAAATGTTTAGCACTGGAAGTCCTGGTAGTCCCTCCCTGTGTTCTGTTTGGTGCTTAATGAATTTCTCCTGTAGCCCATGGAGGTGTTTGTGGACGATGAGACCAAGCTGACGCTGCACGGCCTGCAGCAGTACTACTGCAAGCTGAAGGATAGCGAGAAGAACCGCAAGCTCTTCGACCTGCTCGACGTGCTCGAGTTCAACCAGGTATGGACAGAGGTCTTTTCAGAGAATTGAATGCTAAAACGTCATTTATTTTTGAATGTATTTTGTCCATGGAATTGAAAGTCATGTGTTTAAATACAATTTTACTCATTCAAGTGAACTAAGTCTATGCACCGACAAAGTTTCTGCCTGTGAGTTTTATGCCCTGTGTTTTTCATCTTCAGAGTGTACATTTATTTGACCAGGGTGCCATATCAGATGCAGCATGGGTTTTGTGCCCCATGTTTGTCTTCGGTGTCTCACTGCCATTTTCTCCCCTGTCTGAAGGTGGTGATCTTTGTGAAGTCTGTGCAGCGCTGTGTGGCTCTGTCTCAGCTGCTGGTGGAGCAGAACTTCCCTGCAATCGCCATCCACAGGGGCATGGCCCAGGAGGAGAGGTGGGTTCTGATGGAGAGGGAAAAATCACTGGCTAAACCCTACAGTCTATGCACTTGTTAAAATCTGAGCAGTTTTAATTGGTATAAGCAATATTAGGATATTGCTTACACTTCAAGTCATCTCAGATATTAATAAATGCATCGGGTTTAGGACAAGAATGTCCTCGACTTTTCCGTCCTCTTATCCGTAAACCGATAAGTGGTTGAGGAGTGTCAATTCGTTAGTAGGCAAACGGTGTCTTCGCCTCCTGCTGAGGAAGCATAAGTGTCCGTTGCTGAAGTTGAGATCTACCCCTCCCCTTTCAATCAGCTGTTTACTCTGATACGCATGCACATATTTAAAACGATAAGTAGCAGATGGTTTTTATCCATACAATGTCTAGCTAAATGTCTTTTACTACTTTACACATTTTAATTTGGGATTCCACCCCTGTAAATGTCATTTGCATGATGTGTGAATGGAGTCTAATTTCATACAAGCATATTTCCTCCTCTCCTCAGTTACTGTTGACTTTTTTTTCAAAAGGAGAGGAATGAGGAGTTGCACAATCAAATTGAGAATCTCATTTACTTGCACATTTTCTATAATAGTCATGTAGCAGAAGCTGTTATCCAGAGGGACTTAACAAGAACTTTCTCTCAGACAACATGTTTGTGGGTCACAGTTTCAGTGTACCCACAGGAGTGAAGCAGGATGTATAATGCCTGTTCTACTTATTCTAAATCCATGGGTGCCCCCCTTCCTCCCCCAGACTTTCCCGGTACCAGCAGTTTAAGGACTTCCAAAGGCGGATCCTGGTGGCCACCAACCTGTTTGGCCGAGGGATGGACATTGAGCGCGTCAACATCGTCTTCAACTACGACATGCCTGAGGATTCCGACACCTACCTGCACAGGGTGGCCCGTGCAGGCAGGTTCGGGACGAAAGGTCTGGCCGTGACCTTTGTGTCTGACGAGACTGACGCCAAGACCCTGAACGATGTGCAGGACCGCTTCGAGGTCAACGTGGCAGAGCTCCCAGAAGAGATTGACATCTCCACCTACAGTAAGCTATATCCAACTAGTCTAGCACTCATTTGGATTTCATGTGCTACTGCAGTGGTTTTTTTTTTCATGGTTTTTGTCTTAAATGTCACCCTATTCCCTATGTAGGGCACTACTTTTGATCAGAGCCACATAGGCTCTGGTTAAAAGTAGTGCACTATATAGAGAATAGGATGCCATTTCAGACATCCATGTTTTCACTTATTTATTATTTTGGGTTTTGTAATATCCTTCATTATGCCAGTGCTGCTTGCAATTGTTCCTTCAAAGGAATTGTTGATGAGCCACTTTAGAGCATTTGTTTATTACCTAGTCATTCCAAGTATGTGGTCTGTATATTCATCTTATTCTGAAGGTATCTATTTTTTGGTTCCCAGCATCTGCAAGTCATTTTATGTGGGTACACTGCTTGATGCTATAAACTAAACTCTCCCTCTTTTCTCGTTTCAGTTGAACAGTCCAGATGAAAATCGCTCCCTGACCAGTGAAGACGACGTGTCCGTGCCCCTCTGTCCTGGTCTTTTTTTGGAGAGGGAGAATAAAATAATCATTTTTTTATTTCTATTTTAAATGCCTCTCTGTGATCTCCCAGTTCATTAAGCATCACTTTTTATTAGATTTTTTATCCTATCCTCCCGAGGCTGCAGTTTTAATGTTATTTTCTCTGTTAATGGTGGTTGTTTCTATTTTTGCTTAATTAAATAATTGACATTAAAATGTTTTATACAATGTTATGTTACTGTTTATTTAATTTTTCTTACTAATAGGGTTGAAAAATTCTGGCAATTTTCTGAAATCCCTGTTGGATGATTCTCTGCTTATTCCCTCCCTGGGAATGTTCGGAAAGTTACCAGAATTTTCTAACAATACTTACTAATTCGAGAAGTTGGCTTTTCACATTGCAGTATATCATTGAGTCAGAAGACAGACCAACATTAACACTATAGAATATATAATTAAATGTTCCCTGTCACAAGGGGGCACTATGATCATGAATTTAAAACACTGTTTTATTTATATTATATATATACACTTAACAAAAATATAAATTAAACAGGTAAAGTGTTTATCAGCTGAAACAAAAGATCCCAATGTTCCATACGCACACAACGCTTCTCATTTTGTGCACAAATTTGTTTACATCTCTGTTACTGAGCATTTCTCCTTTGCCAAGATAATCCACCCGCCTGAAAGGTGTGGCATATCAAGAAGCTGAAATAAACAAAACAGCATTATTACACATGTCCACCTTGTGCTGGGAGACAAAAGGTGTGCAGTTTTGTCACAACACAATGCCACAGATGTTTCAAATTTTTAGGGAGTGTGCAATTGGCATGCTGATTGCAGGAATATCCACCAGAGATGTTGCCAGATAATTTTCCATAAGCCACCGATGTCGTTTTAGAGAATGAATTTTGCAGTAGGTCCAACTGGCTTCACAACACAACTGCGGACCACGGGACAACCAGGACATCCACATCTGGCTTCTTCACCTGCAGGATTGTCTGAGACCATCCACCTGGACAGCTGATGAAACTGGGTTTGCACAACTGAAGAATTTCTGTAAAAACTGTAAACTTTCAGGGAAGCTTGTCTTGATCTGACTGCAGTTAGGCTTCTTAACCGAGCAAATGCTCAGACATGTCACCTGTTGAGCATGTTTGGGATGCTCTGGATCGACGTGTACAACAGACCGTTCCAGTTCCTACCAATATACAGCAATTTTACACAGCCATTGAAAAGTAGGACAAGATTCCACAATCAACAGCCTGATCAGCTCTATGCGAAGGATATGTGTTGCACCACACGAGGCAAATGTTGGTCACATCAGATACTGACTGGTTTTCTGATCCACGCCATTCCCTTCTTTTTACCTTATCTGTGACCAGCAGACGCATATCTGTATTCCCAGTCATGTGAAATCCATAGATTAGGGCCTAATGAATTTATTTCAATTAACTGATCCCCTTTTATGAACTGTAACTCAGTAAAATCTTTGAAACACGTTGGATTTATATTTTTGGTCAGTGTATAATAACTAGGAGGAACTCCAAATTCCTCTTTCTCTATTTTCTCCTCTTTCTCTGCCCCTTCTCTCTTCCTTCTCCCCCCTCCCTTCTCTTCACATTCATACAAACTTATTTTGTTTTCTGTTTCAGAATACGACTACTAAATTTTCTCTCCTCAGTCTACCTATTTCCGACTGTTATTTAGATAATTAGTGGAATCAAGTTATGTAACATATATTTAGCCCTCTACATTTCAATCTTAATATCTAAAGGTTATAATATATGCTGGGTACGGCCAGGCCAAGTTGCCTATAGATGCTGATCTTGGGTCAGTTTTGCACTTTCCCCGTAATGGTTAGGATTTGGGGAGTTGAAGCTGATTCTAGGTCTGTACCTAGGGGAAACTTCACCCCAGAGTTTGTTTTTGTGTGAAATACTGTACCTTACGCCATGCTGTCAGTAGCACCACATATAGGGGTGGAGCAGGATATGTGGAGTATGCTACCTCCTCCCCTTGAAAAAACAAACTTACTTACCACAGAACACCTGTCCTCCCTTTCTCCTCTTCTCCCCCTCTATCCCTGTACTCCTCCTTTCTCTCCATTTCTTCTCCCTCTCAGGCAAGTCTTCTCCCACAGTCTTCTTCTCAGCCCAGTTCTTTGTCCATCGCTTCTTTTGGTCTCCTTGTTCTCCCTGTTCTGCTCTCAGCCACTCACTCATTCTCTTATCTGTATCCAGTTCCATGCTTTGTGTTCACCCTGTCTAACTGGCCTTAGAAACACAATATCAGCTGTTTCTTTCTTCCGTTGTGTCATAAGCACACTCTATTCCCTACACAGTGGACTACTTTTGACCAAAGCCCATAGAGCTCTGGTCAAAACTACTGCACTACATAGGGAATAGGGAGACATTTTTGGATGCAACCATAGTATGGTGATCCTCAATCTCTAATGTACTGTCTATCTGTATTGTGTTCAACCTGTGTGACTAGCCTTAGAAACACAATATCAGCTATTTCTCTCTTCCGTTGTGTCATAAGATGCATCCCGAATGGGGATACATAGGGTGCCATTTGGGACAGCCATAGTATTGTGCTCCGGTGGTCTATTTATCATAGGGCTTCTGACAGTCACCTCAACAATTGTCAGACCAGGAATAACCTCCAACTTGACTTATTCTCAAATGGGCTGGTGCCTTAGTCTTTGAAAAAGCATGTTTAAAAAAAAAACATGTCCCAGTCTGTCTCGTCCAGCTCAGTGATGTGGCGAAAACCTTTGGTCGTTGGTTAAATAGGTCTCTCAAATCCTGTACCCCTGGATTAAAATAGATGGGCCATGACTTCCGTCTCCAGTGGTCAGATCATTACCACTGGTGACAGACAGATAGTCTACATCCCAAATGGTACCCTATTCCCTTTACAGTGTAATACTTTTTATCTGGGCCTACAGGGCTCTGATCAAAAGTAGTGCACTATATAGGGAATAGCGTTCCATTTGGGATGCAGAGAGCTTCTACGCCCTACAGCAGTGTTTCCCGAATGGTGTGTCAGGACTAGCTGGTAAGTTGTGGCTAGTGCCTTCCGGATCGCTGATAATGCAATCAATCAAATTCAAACATCAGCAGTTGTCACAAAGTGCTTTACAGATACCCAGCCTAAAACCCCAAAGAGCAAAAGCACAGTGGCTAGGAAAACTCCCTAGAAGGAAGGAACTTAGGAAGAAAACTCTAGAGGAACCAGGTTCATTCAAAAGGCTTTCGGTGGATCACAACTCAAATAAGGAACCACTGCCCCTCAAAGAGTAAAAATGAAACACCTGCCAGTTCAAAGAGGCCATTCTATTTGCATATGAGCTCTGTGGACTACAACGCTCTATTGAGTAGTAACTGTTGCAAAACAGCTTTGCTATCAATAGCAATGCTGCTATAGGCAGTCTATAGGAGACCAATATGACTGCTAACCGTTCAAATTGTTCTCACCTGCATATTCTCCCTATCATATTTCATACATTCTTTCATCAAATAAGGATTGTGTGTTTGAGGTGTGTCAGGAATGGAAAGAGCACACGGGAGGAGCTAACCACAAAGAAAGAGAACTTGATGGGAGAAATGGGAATGTAGTATTGAGTGGGAGTCTGGGAGAAGACGCACAATGGCCTCAAATGGGCTTTTAGTAATAAACAGGGCTAACCATTAACTTTACAATACACACCAACGTCTATCCTCATGGCTGTGTCAGCACAGACCACCCCAATTCAAGACTGAAAGCTAGGCAGACATGGGGGTCGTTTTAAACAATCAAGACCCAGACAGTACCCACTCTTTCGTGGACGTAGACACTTCATAGGAATTAAAGAAACACATCTGTGCAGTCCATAAAATGGACAAGGTTTTATTAAGCCACAAGTAGACAGACAAGGTCTCACTTCCCTGAAATTGTGTAATACCTATACTATTAATATAACTTTAATGTTTTGCATTTCACCTTGACCTCTTAAATTTGTTGGTACTGTTACACTAGTATCAGTTTTGAGAATGACACAAATATTCATTTCCACAAAGTTTGCTGCTTCATTGTCTTTAGATATTTTTGTCAGATGTTACCATGGAATACTGAAGTATAATTACAAGCGTTTCATAAGTGCCAAAGGCTTTTATTTACAATTACTTGAAGTTGATGCAAAGAGTCAATATTTGCAGTGTTGACCCTTCTTTTTCAAGACCTCTGCAATCTGCCCTGGCATGCTGTCAATTAACTTCTGGGCCACATCCTGACTGATGGCAGCCCATTCTTGCATAATCAATGCTTGGAGTTTGTAAGAATATGTGTGTTTTTGTTTGTCCACCCGCCTCTTGAGGATTGACCACAAGTTCTCAATGGGATTAAGGTCTGGGGAGTTTCCTGGCCATGGACCAAAAATATCGATGTTTTGTTCCCCGAGCCACTTAGTTATCACTTTTGCCTTATGGCAAGGTGCTCCATCATACTGGAAAAGGCATTGTTCGTCACCAAACTGTTCCTGGATGGTTGGGAGAAGTTGTTCTCGGAGGATGTGTTGGTACCATTCTTTATTCATGGCTGTGTTCTTAGGCAAAATTGTGAGTGAGCTCACGCATTTGGCTGAGAAGCAACACCACACATGAATGGTCTCAGGATGCTTTACTGTTGGCATGACACAGGACTGATGGTAGCGCTCACCTTGTCTTCTCCGGACAAGCTTTTTTCCGGATGCCCCAAACAATCGGAAAGGGGATTCATCAGAGAAAATGATCCTCAGCAGTCCAATCCCTGGACCTTTTGCAGAATATCAGTCTGTCCCTGATGTTTTTCCTGGAAAGAAGTGGCTTCTTTGCTGCCCTTCTTGACACCAGTCCATCCTCCAAAAGTCTTCGCCTCACTGTGCGTGCAGATGTACTCACATCTGCCTGCTGCCATTCCTGAGCAAGCTCTGTACTGGTGGTGCCCCGATCCCGCAGCTGAATCAAATTTAGGATACGGTCCTGGTGCTTGCTGGACTTTCTTGGGCGCCCTGAAGCCTTCTTCACAACAATTGAACCGCTCTCCTTGAAGTTCTTGATGATCCGATAAATGGTTGATTTAAGTACAATCTTACTGGCAGAAATAGCCTTGCCTGTGAAGCCCTTTTTGTGCAAAGCAATGATGATGGCACGTGTTTCCTTGCAGGTAACCATGATTGACAGAGGAAGAACAATGATTCTAAGCACCCCCCTCCTTTTGAAGCTTCCAGTCTGTTATTTGAACTCAACCAGCATGACAGAGTGATCTCCAGCCTTGTCCTCGTCAACACTCACACCTGTGTTAATGAGAGAATCACTGACATGATGTCAGCTGGTCCTTTTGTGGTAGGGCTGAGATGCAGTGGAAATGTTTTTGGGGGATTCAGTTCATTTGCATGGCAAAGAGGGACTTTGCAATTAATTGCAATTCATCTGATTACTCTTCATAACATTCTGGAGTATATGGAAATTGCCGTCATACAAGCTGAGGCAGCAGAATTTGTGAAAATTAATATTTGTGTCATTCTCAAAACTTTTGGCCACGACTGTAAGTATTATTGTACTGTACTGGGAGTGTCTGCAGCGCTCACCAGCAAGCCGGGTGTATTTATCTTGGTGTTAGCAGAGCGGTGGCTACAAAGGTGGAATGTCAGTAAAACTAAATGTGACTTAAAAGCACCGGTTACATTTTCGTCCAGCCAATAAAATAAACACGGACTGCCTCTACGGATTTTATGAATGACGGTATTCATCCCCAAGCACGCCCCCTAATTAATTTGTAGCCCTCTCCTTAACTCCACCCATTTGGAATGTCTGGCCCGCTGCCCGAATGATAATTGGCTGGACATATGGCGACGCATGGGCAGAGTTTCTGCGGAGCTCACGAGTTGGTATAAAGTAGATCAGGATACTCTCTCTGTTGAATTATTTTTTTTAGAGTGCTGTGACGATCTCGAGGAAGGGATAAAAAGAAATGTTCTCTACACTTCAACTACTTATTTTCATCTAACGCAACTGTGCGATTGTAGTCTATTCTTGAAAGAGGTTTTAAAAGTTCAGAACTCTCTTAAAGCGGACTAATAACAAGATCAGAGCTTGTTTTTTTTTGTTGACAACTGTCTAACGTTTCATTGGAATTTTCAATAATTATGGCAAAACGTATCATCTTTGTTTTCTTGACAATGGCAGTCACCAGTCGGGTAAGTTGTATCACCTTGGCAGCTGTCAAATTGGTATGATTTCGATCATGTGCAAATCATGCAACAAAATAGCAACGGATGAGTGGAGCACTTAGGCTGTTTGCAATGACCAGTTGGAGGTGGTTTGACAAACACAAGCAATTGTATTTTAGAGAGACACAAGTGAGAACTTTGTCTACCGTGTTTTTTCTGTTGCCTGAAGATATATATTTTCAAACTGGTATAGCCTACAGACTATTTGGTAACACTTTTACAAGACAGTTCTACTGTGTAACTGCTTGTGTAATTACAGTGTAACAGTTTTGTAATTACTCATTGTTACAATTAGTTACAATGTACTTATCAGTAGTAATCCTTACCCCTAACCCAGTGTACTAATGAGTAATAACAATACTTGTTACACTGTGATTGCAGGAATAATCACAGTTATAAGTGCACTGTAATGTAAAATGTAACCAACTAATTTTGTAGCCTACCAGTTCTACCTTGAATTGTTTCTTTTCTATATATAGGCATGTTTGTGCTTGTCAAATAACTTTGCCTGACTGTCTGAGGGTGGGACTTTTTACATACTGTAGATTTTTTTTCTAGAAGAAGTTGGCAAGGAAGAGTGATGTACTGTGACTCGAATCATGAGTTGGCAGGGGATTGGGTACAACACTTAAACAGCTGCCTAGACAAACAAAACATCCACAAGGGTGAAGGGGTAGAAATAATATGAGCAAATTAAATTGGTACTTCACATTGAAGTTAAAGTATATAAATTCAATGTAAACAGTGTTCAAAACCACTCCAAATGGGACACAATAATCATGTTAAATAATCAGTTGACATCTCACAATGAACATAAAATGATTGAAATAGACTCCTAGAGCATCTTTATCACTAGTAGTGTTTTACCCATGAAGGCAGACCACAGCAAGAAATGACATTACAAAAATGATTTCTTTGCTTTCCTATGCTTCTCTCTGTTTATGCCTATGAACCTAAACCTCTCCTCTACCCCCCTCCCCCCCCCCCCCCCTTCCTCTCTCCTCCTCCAGGTGGGTGCCAGCTGCCCGGCGGTGTGTGAGTGTCCAGCCATGCCCCTCTCGTGCCTCCCCGGGGTGAGTGCGGTGGCCGACGGCTGCGGGTGCTGCAAGGTGTGTGCCTCCCAGCTGAACCAGGACTGCAGCCCCACGATGCCCTGCGACCACCACAAGGGACTGGAGTGCAACTACGGCAATGACGTGACCCTGGCCCAGGGCATCTGCAGGGGTAAGGCTGTGATAGGGGGAGGAAGTGGGGGCGTTCGGAAGTGTGTGTTGTAGAAGTGTTAGGATTCAAAGTGTGTAATGTAGGTTGTAGGTGTTCAGTGTTGGAACTATGGTGAGGTATAAATGGTGTATGTGTATATCTTGTCAAGTGTGATGTGTAGTAGTTAGTTGATGCTGAGTTTTTATGTGATAGCATCTTAGGGTGCATGTATGAGAAACATTACCGTAGGACTCAACCATGTGTTGAACGTCACCACAGCCCCAGGACTTAACACGTTGTATCCCAGTGGGGGAGGACATTTGGATGTTAAGTAGATTCCTTATGGAGCTCAATCTCACAGACTAAAATGGAACTAGTTCTATCTACATCAAACCAAGATTCCAATCCTTCATAGTCTAAGATTGGAGGCTCCGCCGTGTCCGTGATATGGAGACAGAGACTCTTCTGGATTCTTACTCACAAGACTTCCTTTCTCTGACCCTCTGACCTCCCTCTAGATCTGAATGTTCTCTCTGGGTTACAGTCTGTGTGCCATGTCAGTGTCGGTTATTGCCCCTCTCGTGCCTCCCCGGGGTGAGTGCGGTGGCCGACGGCTGGTTGTTAAGGGGAGGATTGCGTAAAGGGGGTTTCAGCTAGTGTAACCGGAGTATATGGCAAATTCCTCCCGGTCATACCTGGGATTGTCAGTTGAGGTTCTTGTACTTTGACTTTAAAACACATCCTCATATTTAGACTCTTCAGAGACATGGAAATAGGGTTCCCAAAATACCCCCTCGTTACATGATAGCACATTGCATACTGTACATCGTAAACATATATGTGTATACTGTATGTATGTGTATATATATGTTACTACCTCAAAGTGGTCTTAGTATCCATCTAAATTGCCCCTAAAGGAATTATGAAGTTGAATTGAGTTGTACTGAACTGTACCTAACTGTACTGTACTGTGCTGAGCTGAATTCAATGGAATTCAATGCATTCTCCTCATTTCCCTCTCTTAACAGCGAGAAAGGAGGGTCGTACGTGTGAGTACAACGGGAGGATCTACCAGAACGGTGAGAATTTCCGTGCCGGCTGTAAACACCAGTGTACCTGCATCGACGGCGTCGTAGGCTGTTCCCTGCTCTGTGCCAACCGTCTGCCCCCCGCCACCCCCTCCTGCCCCTACCCCCGGCTGGTCAGGGTGCCAGGGCAGTGCTGCTTCACCGTGGACTGCCACAAGGGTACCTGGCGCCTTCCCCCCACCAAGCAACATCGCCAACCAACACAACCCAAACCTCAGCCAGACCAGTACCAGCCGGATAACACACTGGGCAATGAGCTGGTGGAGAGAGGCAAGGGCTGGGAGAATGAACAAGGCTACAAGCACCTGCCTGGTGAGGAACTGTTGCACTCTTGACATTGACCAAATGCATTGTTATTGATCATGATAGATACTTGGCTGTAGCTTATCATGTACACTGAGCGATATCGCTAGCACTATTAGCATTTTTGGTATAAAAGTTGATGACTATTGGTCGATAGTTACTCATGTTTGTCTGTACATCAGCCAGTCCTATATCCTGATTTCTTCCCTCTGTGGTATATTCTCCCTATAACCCCCTTCCTTCCTCCCCTTTGTCTCCCGCGCTCCTCTTCCTCCCACCCTTCCCAGTATGGAAGCATTCGTTGGAGAAGTGTGTTGTCCAGACAACGGACTGGTCCCAGTGCTCACGAAGCTGTGGGATGGGAGTGTCCTCACGCATCACCAACGACAACGCCCAGTGTAAGCTGGATAGAGAGACGCGCCTCTGCACCATCCGGCCCTGCGGTGACGTAGCCATCCCGCCCAAGGTAAATTCTATATTTAGACAACGCAATAGGCAACTGTGTAGTGTGTGTGTGTGTGTGTGTGTGTCTGCCCATCAGTATGAACACAAGCATGCAGTACAAGAGAAGAGAGTGTGACTGCACATATCTTCATCATCATCATCATCCCAGGCAATAAAAATATCTCCCTTATCATCTACTGATCTGGTATCACTTTGATAACAAACCCACAACCCCCTAGACTGTTTCCTCTGCGGAGCACGTCCCGGTGGGAACAGACTAGCGTTGATTTACTCACACTGTCGGTGGTGCCCTTTTAAATATAGTCCCCTCCACCCCACCCATGGCATTCCTGCCAAGCAACTGTCCATAGCTAGGCGCCTGGCCCTGTGCACTCCGCCAGGGAGATGGTGTGTCTATATTAATCCTCTGTTTCTCTGGCTCAGTGCTTACGTCCCAAATGCCACCATATTCCCTATTTAGTGCACTACTTTTGACCAGGGACGATAGGGCTCTGGACAGTGCCCATAAGGCTCTGGTCGAAAGTAGTGTACTATGTAGGGAACCGGGTACAATTTGGGACGAACGACTGTGGGCTGGGAGATTATAGCTGATTTACCACAGACTAATAAGGTCTCTGTCTGTCTGAGTGCAAGATTAATCCGTTTCAATGAGTTTGATTTAAAACGTTGTTTTGTCACTGTGTGTGTTCAGTTAATTTCATAACTTTACCATAATTGAATTAACTTTTTGTTTTGTTTTCAGTACTGACACTTTGTTAGTGATAAGTGATACATTCATGATGATTTGGTTGCATAGGCCTTCCGGACATTTATTCAAAGTTATTTTAAAGATGTCTGCAAAAGTTTGTCATTTTATTGAAACAATACAGGTGCCCTGACAGTACAGCATGAAACTTTTACTTTTCTCTGCTCTCTCTGATTATCTCCCTCTTTCTCTCTCATCCTCTCATCCCCCTCCTCCTTCTCTTCCCTTTACAGAAGGGCAAGAAGTGCTCCCCGACTCCAAAAGCCCCAGAACCCATGCGTCTGTCGTATGGCGAGTGTCAGAGTGTCCGCCTCTACCGGCCCAATTACTGCGGCGCTTGTACGGATGGCCGCTGCTGCTCGCCGCGTCGTACACGCACCGTTCCTGTGACTTTTGTGTGCCCGGATGGCGAGCGTTTCCAGAGAGATGCCATGTTCATCCAGTCGTGCAAGTGTAGCAAGGAATGCGGCCATCTCAACGAAGTGGCCTTGCCACCACAGCACTGGATGTATGGAGACACACATACGTTCATTGACTAGCTTGATCGTGTTGGAACAGAATCCTCAAACTTGACTGAGAACATTGACAAGGGAAGGGTGACATTTTTTAAATAAATACCATGGGCCTTGAGGGTGTTTTTCTCTGCAGGCCTCAAATAACAGAACTGAGCTTCACAATGGGCTCTCAATGAAAACCTGGCACTATAATAGCAAACCCCCAAATAGTAAAGTACTTACTGTATGTTTGACTGGAGTGGTTTTGATTGACAGGTGATCCATCCACTCCTGAAAGTTCCTTCGACATGGGTCTGAACTGAGGCCTACAGTCCCACCTGCCATTTTTGTTTAGTTACGGTATGACATAATGAACAGGACCCAGCCACGAGTTGCTAAGGCCTCCACAGCAGCGACAGAGAGAAACAGACTACAACACAGCATTGTGTTGTAGAATAGAAACACATGAACTTGAAGGAACTGTACAGATATTTGCTGTATGAAGTGATATGATGCTTTGCCCACACTAACCAGGGTCATATTCACTAGGCACCAAATGGAAGAAAGAAGTCTGACACAGGGAGGGACAAGCTGAAGTTGTTCAATAGGATATACTTGTTTTGGTTATCCGTTGCAAAACATTTTGCTAGGGTGTGCATTAAGTCTACAACCCAGCTCTATGAGGGCTGGAGTGATACCGAGGCATCCCACAATGCACTGAGAACCGTGACTTTAGAAGATAAGTGACATCAAGCCTGGATGGGCTGAAACGTCTTGACGAAGAGACTGATAAAATGGAGCATTTAGCTCAACGCAGGGTACTCGCGATATTAACATTATTTATTCGTATTCTTATCCAAAGAACTTGACACTAACTCTTCCGCAATAGAGAGTGACGTTCAGTTTAGTTGGGATGATGAGCCATCTAAAAACAGAGGTTTATGTGAGAGGTGGTAATGAAAGAAATGCGTGTCTCAAATGGCACACTATTCCCTATAGAGTGCACAAAGTAGTTCTCTATGCAGGGAATGGTAATCATAGATAGCCTGTCTCCACTGACTGCAGTACTAAAAGGAGCACTGTCTGTAAATGAGACGTGTTCAGAAATGACTGGACTAATACCAATTCACTTCAAATGACCTCTAATCTCTAATCCATATTCAGTTACGTTTTATTAGCATGAACGACAAAGCCACTGTTGCTAAAGCGAAGTGAGATAATGTGATCAACAAGAGTAAAAAAAAGAATGAATACATAATAATGCTAATAATAATAATAGAGAATAATCGATAATGAATAACATTGGCGAATAATCTTCAATATTATGTACGTTTGGGATTCATTCATGTATTGTATGCTGTTCGTGAAATCCGAAAAACTATTGCTTATACATCTTTAATGATGATTCGTTACTCCAAAACTGTAATATGAAATGTTTTACTATAAAACTGTAAAATACAGTACAACGTCTACTTCAAATGTATGTTTGTCATAACTGAGACTATGTAGCCAAGCTATTAATGGCACTAGTGATTGTTGTTGGTGACATGATACAAAGCTGACCTGCCTGCTATAGAGTTTCAGTTACTTGTGATGTTTTATTTTAACTTGGCTTGTATCGTTTCAAATTCTTTCATTTGGCAGTCATTTTATTAGCCCCTAGCAAGAGGTTGATAAACTTAAAGGGATAGTTTGCAAAACACACCAACTTGGCTGCTGACATTTTTGGGAATGTGTTAAAGGGATATTTCACCCAAATTACAAAATTACATATTGGTTTCCTTACCCTGTTAGCAATCTATGGGCAAGGTAAGACAGTAATCACTGCTTTGGTTTTGTTTACGTGGTCACTGTTGGCACAAATCAAATGCAAGTCAATGGTACCGATATAAGCATTTTTCACGCTTCATGTCCAGATCATCTATAATAACTTCCCTGAGCTACACAATCAATTTGAGATACTTTAGGGTGATTTGGTCAGTAAGCACAAAAAAATGCTAATATCAGTACCTTTGTGCCACACATGGAAAAAAAAAAAAGGATTTGGAGACAGTGACTAGGTAAACAAAAAACCAAGCATGGATTGCTGTCATACCTTGTCCGTAGACTTGTACACCATTTTGTAATTTGGGTGAGCTATCACTAACAGCGGACTAATGAACAAAATACTAAACTATTCCTTTAAGTCTATACCTTTAAGGCTGAGGCAGGGTGAAAAGGATGCTAAAAGCCACTCTGTTATTTTTATCACTGAACAGGAACTCCAGTATTGAAGCCATCAACACAAACAGACAGGGTACGGATGGATGCTGGGGGGTGCACGGACTCGACCAGTCAGTATGGGGCAGAATGTATGGAGAGACCCATTGGGGACCATAGACATTGAGGTTTAGGTGGTTTAGACCTACTATTAAATGTATTGAATAGCATCTGCTTTATAGTGTACTGTACACAGAGATATCACAGGTCAACACTGACATTCTCACAGAATCATATGCAGACATGCAGACATTTACAATAAAAAGCATGTTATGTGGACATCAAAAACTCAAAAACTGAAACGTGCTCATTCAGGACACAAAAAAAATGTCTTGAACGACTTTGCCCTCTGGTGGTGATTTTCTAACAGTAGCCAACGTGTCATCAGTGCCCGGTTTATCAAAAAATTATCTGTCTGGATTTCGCATATAGGGATAGGATTAAACGCATGGAAATATAATGACTAGGACGGGTGTCCTCATTCAAGTCAGTGATTCGACCGTTCTATTCATTATATGTTTATCCATTTAATCCTGGATGCTGTTTATAGGTTTTTCCCGCTTGTGTATCTATGTCAACCTCTTCCAACTCGCAGCATCCAGTGGTCCTCGCGCTCTACTGATTGTGTGAAGTCACGCACGCACTGCTCTCGAGCGCGCTCAGCGCAGCGGCGGTTCCCGCCTCGGGGATGGCGCCCTCTGCTTCGGTGTTCAAGTCGGGTTTTCAACCTCTGGACAACAAACCTCGGATGGAAAGTGTACTTCCCGACCCGGAGCAGCTATTGCTGTTCCTCAGAAAACTCAAAGAGGTGTTCGACGTGTGCGACGAGGATTCGGATGGTTTCATTCGCGTGGAGCATTTCGTAGATCTCGGTTCACAGTTCGGCCAAGGAGACGAGGTAATATACGTTCCAAGCAAGCATCACCTGGTATTTCATGGAGTGCGCCACAGTATCGTTTGTTTATACGTTTGTTTATACGTTTTGAAGGCTTTGTTTCTATGTTTCTTGTTGTGTTTTGTGTCGTGTAAACTGTTATTACACATGTATAGACATTTACTTACAAATTCATTTTTGTTTGGCTATCATAAAGTGGAACAGGCTCTTGCTAAATCATTTAGGTAGATATGTGCTTTATTTTATCGTTCCTACAGCGTTGACTGCAATTAAACGTAGTTCAATGTGTACCAAAAGCTGAACAAAGTGTCTTACACCTGTAAAGGTATATTTACTTGGATGCTAAAAAACAAGATAGACGTGAGATTTTATTTTCAAGTAACGTTAGAACTAGTTTTCAGTGTGGCTGTGGAGGAGAGTTCAGTAACACTTTCCAGTGAGATAATCTGATTCAGCCTTTCACTCTCATTCCGTGTATTCGGGCTCTAATTTTGGCCCAAAAAGTGAAACTCATTTTCGTCCAAATGTGTTATTTTGTGGTAGAGAAATTAGGTCAACTACTGAGAGAGAGAGAGACTGGAAAATAGGCTAATTGTGGTCTTCTGACAGTATTATTGAACTATAGCCAATAGCTCTCAATTGCATCAGCTATTTAATATAACGTGTCAGTCTCAACACAGTAATTAACATAGACAGACAGGTTTGTTTTAGTAAAGGAGTTTTCTCTGTTATAAATTAGGCCTTAACACAAGCCTTCTGCCATTTGTTGTGGCATGGCTGTGCTCTGCTGAACTTGGCTGAGGGATTGTGTGAGCAGACCTGCCTGTGTAGATTCAGAAACAGATATATATAGCCTAGAATAGAAACAGCACAAAGCACACAAGAGACGTTATCTTATCCTAACCCCTCTCTGACCTGCTCTGTCTGAATAATAATTGTGTGCAATGAATTGGCACTCTCTGTATGTGAACAATTAACCATTTTAATTGGTGCTCTGTATCTTTGTAAATATAATTAGGTTGGTAATAGACCACTTTGCCTGTCTCCACACAGGCTTTTTCCAGTAAGAATGAGTCATAGGCTGTGTCCGAAATGACACCCTATTCTCTATATAGTACACTACTTTTGACCAGAGCCCTATGGGTCCTGGTCCCCCTGGTCAAAATAGGGTGCCATAGTATGCATACACAAGCAGATCTGCATCGCTCTACAGGAGTCCACTGTCCTGCAGTGTGTCCTACTGTTCTGAGTGTGAGTTGG
Organism: Oncorhynchus kisutch; assembly: GCF_002021735.2. NCBI lineage: Eukaryota > Metazoa > Chordata > Actinopteri > Salmoniformes > Salmonidae > Oncorhynchus > Oncorhynchus kisutch. The sequence goes on from NC_034193.2 coordinate 44,576,062, forward strand.
GGATGGATGCACTCGACTTCCCACAGGTTGATAAGCATAAACTGACCTCTGACCAGTTTTAACGGGACAACCCATATACTCCCGATGTTGATGTTTTTAACTGTTGTTGATAATAAACAATGATACTGAAGCAAGGCCCATCCAAAAATAGGTTGTTGTTCATCTGAACATAAGTCCCTTGTGTTCCACTGTATGTCACAGGGCAGGAACATTAGTGTTGACTGGCTCCCCCGTGTTCTGTTGCTTATCACTTCTCTGGAACATTAGCTCTGATTGGTTCCTTTGGGATGCTTTGCATGGACTGTGGGCACATGGATTGAATCAAATCAAATGTTATTTGTCACATGCGCCAAATACAACAGGTGTAGTAGACATTACCGTGAAATACTTACTTACAAGCCCTTAACAGTTCAAGAAATAGTTAAGAAAATATTTACTAAATAAAATAAAGTAAAAATAAAAAGTAACAGTAGAATTACATAACAATAACGAGGCTATATACAGGGGGTCCAGTACTGAGTAAATGTGCAGGGTACAGGTTAGTCGAGGTAATTTGTACATGTAGGTACTGGTAAAGTGACTATGCATAGATGATAAACAGCGAGTAGTAGCAGTGTAAAAACAAAGTCTGGGTGTTCATTTGATTAATTGTTCAGCAGTCTTATGGCTTGGGGGAGCCTTTTGCACCTAGATTTGGTGCTCTAGTACCGCTTGATGATGTGGATAGGGGTTAAAAAGGGGTGAAATTAATATTAGGTAGTGTGGGTGTTCAACTATGCATGTAGCATCAACACTCCCCTCAGCAGATGTAGTGAATAGGTCAATATGGACCCTGAATTCTAATGTTTGAACTACCTTAGTTCAAAATTAAATTAGTATTTGAGAAAGAGGCAGCTCGATGAAGCTAAATCTTTTCATCTTAACAATTTCCCCAAAGCTTCCCTCAATAGTTTTATTAGACCACATATGGGCCACTATATTATTTGACACTGATGGTCATCTATGAACGTTTGAAACATCTTGAAGAACAATTTGGCCATGTACTCTTATAATCTCCATCCGGCACAGCCAGAAGAGAACTGGCCACCCCTCAGAGCCTGGTTCCTCTCTAGGTTTCTTCCTAGGTTCCTGCCTTTCTAGGGAGTTTTTCCTAGCCACTGTGCTTCTACATCTGCATTGCTTGCTGTTTGGGGTTTTTGGCTGGGTTTCTGTATAAACACTTTGTGACATCTGCTGATGTAAAAAAGGCTTTATGAATACATTTGATTTGAGTTACGCACACAGAACATGATGCAGATGAGATTAAACCTGTCTGGACCTCTCAGTGTCCCACTGGCCACACATAACCTCAACATCATCCTTTCACTGCTCCCATATTCTGACCTATCCTGTTCACTCCCTCTATCCACGCACTCACAGTCACACTGACCCCCTCCTCTTCCTAATCCAGCAGAACTGAGTTTAATCTACTAAAAACTCAGACTCACTGGTCCAAATTATCCAACGCAATGACCTTAATTTCACTGAGTATTTTCCTGTTGACCCAGTTGACCGTGCCGACAGTAACTAGGGTGTTGGAGCCGTGACCGTCCAGTGTGTGTTTTGACTGACAGCTGGCTAACACGGTGAGGGATGGTGATGCACAGCTGTATAGCAGAGGTTGGACAGATGGGAGAGAGGACCCATCGTATGTGTGTGGTCTGTCGAAGAACTGTCTTCCACCTATTCTCAGACACACTCACACAAATGTATGGACACACGCGCACACACACACACACACACACACACACACACACACACACACACACACACACACACACACACACACACACACACACAACACACAACACACAACACACAACACACACACACACACACACACACAATCTCTCTGGTATTCACACGGTCATTCTCAGTCACTAGCAGGTCTCTATCTCCAGCATTTACAATTTCATGACACCGTTGTACCAGCCCCAGTCTAAAAGTAGGAGTTGAAAGAGCTGCAGGCAGCATCTAAAGTGCATTAAATGCATAATTCAGGAGCACAGTACAGTACCTCTGTGTATCTGCCCCAGCCCACATGAAAGATGTGGATGTGGGTTGATGGTGGGAGCGACATGTATTGGTTGGTTGCAGCGGTGTTGTACAACATGCATATGCCTGTATATACTGTATATATATATATATATATATATATATATATTACACACACACACAGTCTTATGCATTCTATAATGTGTGCTCTATATGAGTGAGATCCTCTATGTCTAAAGAGCCATACTTTTGCTCTAGGTCATAACAACATGAGGTGTGTTGTAGTGACTCAGTAGTGATTCAGAGAGGGACTGTTAGAACAGGTGGTGGTGGGAGGCTCACAGCTACAGGTCACACACACACACACACACACACACACACACACACACACACACACACACACACACACACACACACACACACACACACACACACACACACACACACACACACACACACACACACACACACACACATACACACTCACTGACAGACAGATAGGGCTGTCAGCAACTTAACATGGAGAATCTGAGTCAGACATTAAAAGATTGTTGACAATTTCATCTGTAGGTTTGCATAGATTCTCTTTGTATTGTATGAAGCCTAACCCATGACTCATTATTTTGTTCAACCCTTTTGTTGCCTGTCCCATGGTCTCCAGGTGAAGAAGTTGGCCAAATGCTTGGACCCCAATGCTCAGGGCAGGATCAACTTCAAGGAATTCTGCCATGGAGTGCTGGCTATCAAAGGTAGGACTGAGAGGCATGCACAGGGAGCCAACCATCGGCAACTGCATAATTCAGTTTTACTGGTGTGTGTGTGTGCGTGTGTCTGCTTGCGTGTGTCGTGCATACATGCATGTGGTGTCTTCCCACTGAGGCAGAAGAGCATCATTCAGCAACACTATTCTGCCGTTACCCTCCTACTCAGGTTATAGATGCTGGGACTGAAGAGGCTGGGTAACTCCTACTGCCTAGTTACCATATAGTTACCATGGAGGAGAGTCGAGTCACATGTTCATACATACGCAGCCTACCTACAAAATGGTCAAACAATATTGTACTCTTTTTCATAAGAAAGTAGTCTAGCTCAACCCCCCAGAATATTTTTTTTCTGAGAGAGCCAATCAAAGCTCAGCTTGAATATTGCATTTACAACAGCCTCCTGTCCAGACAGTGTGTCAGCTCTCCCTCACTGACTACGTGAGTCTCGTCAGCCAGGCTAAAGAAATAGTGCATCAGCATCAGAAAGTGAAGGTGGAGAGACATAAAGGATGCTGGAGAGTTAGTGTCAATCAAAAGTGAAGCCCTACAATTTAGAGAATAAAAAGTCTGCTTTGGGCTATGTGAGTCATTCATTGACATTATGATAATCCTGCCCATGATTGAATCTTAACATCTTCACTATGGTCAGTTTGTTTTTCCCTGCTACACACTCAAGGCTGGTTTCTGCCAACTCATCATAACTGCTCTAACTGACCGGCCGGCCTCCTCTTTGGCCTGTCTAGAGAGAGAGAGTCCCTGTAAACCAGGTCAGTTTGTTTTTCCCTGCTACACACTCAAGACTTGTTTCTGCCAACCAGTACACATGAGTGGACACCAGCCAACCAGGACACATGAATGGACACCAACCAACCAGTACACATGAGTGGGCACCAGCCAACCAGGACACATGAGTGGACAAACCAACCAGGACACATGAGTGGACACCAGCCAACCAGTACACATGTGTGGGGAACTAGCCAACCAGGACACACGAGTGGACACCTTCAACCAGGACACATGAGTGGGGAACTAGCCAACCAGGACACATGAGTGGGGAACCAGCCAACCAGGACACATGAGTGGGGAACCAGCCCTGCCAGGACATTGTTGTGTATTGCTGGGGCCAGACAACGGCTAACATCTAACACTCATAGAGCTCCATTGTAATTGATTGACAGCAGGTGTGCATGCTTAGCAGTGACCTGCCTCTACTCTGGTCCCAGCCCAGCCACTGCAGCCAGGGGCTAAATCCACAACCTACAGATGGTGCAGTGATGCTAAGGCAGGGTATGGGCCCAGGGAGTTTGCCTTGTTAATACGGTGCATGCGTGGTGTCATGTCAGGTGCAGATTAACCACAGATGATGGACTGAAGGCTCTGTTTTAGTCAGACTAAGCTGCTACTAGTCTACTCCCACTCTAAGTTAAAGCTGAGCCCTCATGTCTCACTCTTACAAAGCCGAAGACTGCGTTTCTAACCTACTCCCAACCAATTATTAATTCATACCAACGCACTCCTTCATCCCCCCGTGTCACTATTGGCTCGCTGTCTGTGTTAATATGTGTGTGTTGAATTATAGATAGGAGAAAAGTAAATACACGTGCAGAAGTGCACGTTTCCTAAATACTTACAGGGAATGGATTGTGAGCTCAACTAGTCTACCTCATGTAACTGTGGCAGTTGTTTTCTGTCTTGATGTCTCATTACTTTATGTTAATATAATGGCTAACAAGAACAACAAGGTCTCACATCAAGGATTTCATTTGATGGAAAGAAAAGCGACCCAGGTATGGAGAGACAGTGGGAGTTAAAGAATGCCATATTATTCTATACAGTATGTATAGAACACCTTCTCCCCCTCTCTCTTTCAGGCTGTGAGGGGGTCCTGAAGACCACACTGGGAGCTCGCAGTATCACACAGCGTCTCTATGAGATCGACAGCGGTTACTACTACAAGGTACATAATGTGTGTGTGTGCCCTTCGCCAGGCCAGCCTCTATAGTTGTACACCCCTCTTTTCAGTCAAAAGTTATGTGAAACCCTCAAACTATGTTGTTTTCTTGTAACATGGGAGCTTTGACTTTCTAAGCCCTTCATCCCAAATCAAACCCATAATGTGGTTACATTTTTACACAGTCTTTTCTCTCTCTGCGCGGTGGATAAACCTAGATTAATGTCAGCACGTGAATCCGGACATAAACTCTAGCCAGAGTCAAGGCTAACTCTCACACAATGGATTAACAGGGGATGTCTGCTTCACAAATGCCATCCTATTCCTTAGTGCAGTACTTTTGAGCAGAGCTCTATGGGCCTTGGTCAAAAGTAGTGCTCTATAAAGGGAGTAGGGTATAATTTGGGACGCTGTCAAGGTTTATACACTGAGTATACAAAACAATCCAGGTGAAAGCTCTGATCCCTTATTGATGCCACTTGTTAAATCCCCTTCAATCAGAAGGATAGAAGGATTTTTAAGCCTTGAGACATTTGATATGTGGATTGTGTATGTGTGCCATTCAGAGGGCAAGACAAAAAATGTAAGTGCCTTTGAATTGGGTATGGTAGTAGGTGCCAGGCACACTGGTTTAAGTGTGTCAAGAACTGCAACGCTGCTGGGTTTTTCACACTCAACAGTTTCCCCTGTGTATCAAGAATGGATCCACCACCCAAAGGACATCCAACCAACTTGTCAGCTTGAGTGTCTTCTCTTTTTCATCCACAAGGAGGCAGTGGTCAATAGCAAAAGCTAATACAAAAGAACTGGAATTTTCACACAGTGAAAATACAGTCAGTGCTTCTTAGGCATCACATCAAATATAGTTGCACCATACCTTTACAAATGTATGTCTTTGCCAACATTACTTATTTAGATTTTATTGTAGGCCTAGTAGTTTACTTCAAAGTTAAATTTCAGTACAGTTTTTCAGCGTAAGTACCTCATGTGACCAGAGGGTGGCATACTTTATCCATTCCATTGCCAAAGAGTAGTCACAGTAGCTGGCCCAGATTCTCCCCAGCCCAGCCCCATTCTGTAGACATGGCCTTTGTTTCACAGCTTCTCTCTCATTTAAGGTCAGTAAGGGGCGGCAGCGTAGCCTAGTGGTTAGAGCGTTGGACTAGTAACCGGAAGGTTGCAAGTTCAAACCCCCGAGCTGACAAGGTACAAAATCTGTCGTTCTGCCCCTGAACAGGCAGTTAACCCACTGTTCCTAGGCCGTCATTGAAAATAAGAATTTGTTCTTAACTGACTTGCCTAGTTAAATAAAGGTAAAAAAAAAAAAAAAAACTAAGATAATTGGCTTATTATGTCATGAGTGGTGTACAGTCTATAATGTTGTTTCCAAGAGATGCCCCCAAAGGTTTGGGGGCAACTTATAGAGTTCCCTTACCCCACACTGGAGCAGACCTGGGTTCAAATATTATTTAAAATAATTTCCATCTGGCACTCTAGGCAGGCAAGAGCAAATGCTCAATGTATTTGAACCCAGGTCTCCACTGGAGAGGTGTTACAGTATGTGTCATGTAATGTACCACTCTCCGGGTCATTTCTGGGGAAACAAGATATAGTGTGGTAACGCTTTCTACCACAACACTAGGCCAGGGGTCTCTCTTTTTATGTAAGCAATGTTAATGCCCATGGTTTAATGTCAGTAGGTATTAACTAATGAATGTTTTGCTTTTCTGTTTTCTCACATCTTGATATGGCATCAGTGTTACACAGTTACAGAGTAGTACTTTCACTCCATTTCTGAGAGTTACAGGATAAAGGATAGGATAAAGACATACATCTTTTGTATTTTATGTCTGTGTATCCTTTTATGTAAGCCCTCTCTGTGAGTACCCAGATTGAGAGCGTTTTTCTTCCAAGGCTTCCTTTGTAAATGCCATGTCATTATCCACATGGAGAAATATACAGTATATACTGTATATGCTCTTGAAATATATACAAAGCGGGTAATTTAATACATTTCCGTCAATAGCTTTTGTAAAGTGACTCTGACATTACAAAATGCCTCTCTCTCCTTCACTGGAAATGTCATTGAACAAAGGTAGTCTCATTCACAAGGCAATGGAACTGTATGACCTTGGTGGTATATGTAGTAGTTCAACTGAAGTTGACTGAATTCTCCCAAACAGTTGAAGCTATAAATCCATCACACACAAACACACACACGCTCAAACAGAGGCTATAGTGTCTGGTTGATTTACAGATGACCTGATACATGTGAATAGTTTGTTGTTCGTACCATGTTCCAAAGAGAAAATGTCATCACCATGGTCATGGGTGGAATGGTTAAGGGACCCAACTTATAGAGTTCCCTTACTACCCTACACTCAATGTAGGTGTGTATGTGTGTGTAAATGTGTGTATGTGTGAGTTGGCCTGGTCCCAGATAAAGATGGTTCCAGTTCCAGGGGCTGACTTGCGGCCAACTGTCAGATGGTCATGTATAATTTGATCACGTTCACGTCTCCCTCCTCTAGTGTCTACTCAATCTGTTACACTAGATGCTGGGAGATGTTTGGTGTCTCATACCTGGTATAGGCACAGGTAGTTGTGGTGAACAGGGACTCTACCTGTAGCTGAACGTATATACATTCGCAGGACAAGTTTGGAACTATTTGTAAGTACATTGTGAATAGCTTTTCTCTTGACGAGCAAGATAGTGTACATTGTTTTTGTATTGATGTTTTGGGGGTTAGTTTGGGTGGGAGAGTGTAGTTTTCTGGGACAGTGGGGTTGTTATCCAGTGTTCCAGCTGAGCTCTGGACTAAAGAGGTTTGCGGAGGGAAAACTTGGTTGCCATTGTGAGGAGACAGAATCCCAGAATCCCTGTGCTCCAGTGCAGCCTCTAGAGAGAAACTAAGAGAGAGAGAGATAGGAGGATGAGAAGTGTGTCATCCACCTCATTAGTGTAAGAGGAGGTACACAGGATTTATTAGCCTGTTCACTCAAATGGATACTGTGCTGAGAGAGTACACACTGTGCTGAGCGAGTGCACACACACACACACACACACACACACACACACACACACACACACACACACACACACACACACACACACACACACACACACACACACACACACACACACACACACACACACACACACACACACAGAGGGGGAAGGCTGGGGGAATTTGTTTTGGCAGGTAACAGAGACAGATGAAGCTGGTGCGCTGAGCATTGCAGGGGAGGAGAGAGTGATAAAGACTGTGTGTGTGTGTGTGTGTGTGTGTGTGTGTGTGTGTGTGTGTGTGTGTGTGTGTGTGTGTGTGTGTGTGTGTGTGTGTGTGTGTGTGTGTGTGTGTGTGTGATGAGAGCTTGGTCTAGATGTGCAGCAGGGAGGTAGGGGTAGAGAGATAGCAGATCAGGGGGAAAGCAGGCTCCTGTAATTGACAAGCCTGATTTACACAATCAGGTCAGAGCAAAAAGAGTGGGACCCCCTACACAGTGGCACTAGCAGGGTAACAACAACAGAGTCATATCTACCACCACTCCTGTTGAAGTTTAAAACTGCCACTGGTATATAGGAGCTAGTACAATGTTGCGTATTGTACCCACATAGCATCGCATATCAGACATTTCTACACTATTAGACGTCAGAGTTTATGATGTAGCTCTATGTGTCTGGTCGTTCCGGGTCATCCGTGTCAGTATGGATTGCACATGTCATTGTCTCTTTGCAATAGCTCAAAATAAGCCAATCTAATTGCCGAAAATGGCTAATAAAGTGAACAGAGTTCAAGGAACCGTAAACTTTACTGACGTATAGGGAGTAGGGACTGAGCTTGTTGGGGTTTTAAAGAGTCAACTGTGTTCTGAGGGCATGATTGGTTCTTAAAACATGGACAAACTGGAAACTTAGATCCCCCAGAGACCCACTTCAGCCCCCCAAAAGAATCCCCTCCACACCCCTCTTACTGGTACTGATTCTGAGCCACACTGAGCTGAGATATCCCTCTCTGCCTTAAGACGCTTGTCCTCATTAGGACTGCATGGATTACACTGACATTCCACCAGTGCAATTAGCATGCCAAAAGATTAGCAATGAATTCCACTTTGGAATTAGCATGCTAGCAGATTAGCATGCAACTCAATGGATTGAGTATTTTTACTTGAATAGGTATGCAAGGATATGTGGTGGTTGCAGGGTTGGTTAGACTACTTTCTAAATGTAATCCTTTACAGTTGCTAGTTACTTGTCCAACATTATAATCAGTAATGTAACTTGGATTACCCTAACTCAGTAATGTAATCTGATTATTTTCGTTACTTTTAGATTACTTTCCCATTACAGTTTTCAATTGCTAAAACACAATTTCTGAAACCTTGCTCCATTTCCTGAAAACATTAAACACAAAACCTCATCTCTTCAAGCACTATTTACATAACCTCTGACTCCTCTCGCAAAATGAAACATTCGCCTCAAAATAGTTTTACCTGTGTTCAAAATCAAACACTGCTCTCAAATCATAAACAAAGTGATCAAAATGATATACACTCTCAAGCAGTCAGTAAACAATACTCCGAAAAATAGATAACACATTGTTCAAAACATACAATTCTCAGGAAGAAGTACATTTTTTATCTAAAAAAAAATCATATTTTTCCAGCATTGATTTTGATGAACGAATACATGTTCTATCATAGTAGCTCAAAATTGATCAGAAATCACTACTCTGCTTTGCTTTTTGCAATTTTGTTTTTTGTTCTTCCTCCTTGTACCCCTATTTTTACAGTACTGTACCCTGCATCTCACAAACTTGTCCTTTGTCTCTGTGATACTGTAATTCTTGTTCTTTGTTGATATGAACCTACAACCAGTCAAAATCTATTGAGCAGTCAGTACTGTTAATAAATGGAAAGCCCAATGTTCAGGGCCATACAATTTGTCCATTGTACAGTATACAGCCTACAATGCACTGTACTACAGTATACAATACTAAAAGGGACAAAAATCAAAGGAGTAAACGTGATCAATGTGCTTCTTCTTGTCTTTGGGCTGGGTCAGACCAGAGCACTTCATTGACATCACAAGCAATATTGTCCCTCCTGAGGCAACGGGGGAAGAAGCCTCTTGTGTGCCGTATCCAGCCCTGACATGATTCCTCACCTATATCACCACAGGCTAAATCCATGGCTTGCAGCAGGTTTACTCTGGCGTAGGGTTGTCTATCATACACTTTCCATCTCCAAGAGGAGAAAAACTCCTCAATTGGATTCAGGAAAGACGAGTATGGAGGGAGGTACAAGTTCATGAAACTGCCCATTGATGTTAAACCATTCCCTTACCTGAGCAGCTCGGTGGAAACTGACATTGTCCCACACTATCACATAGATGGGAATGGGATTCTCATTTGGCTCTTGACCCTGCTGCTCTTGAACCTGCTGCTCAAATAAAATATCTCTTAGATTGGCAATAAATCTTAGAAGGTGCTGGGTGTTATATGGCCCGAGTGTAGCATGGTGATGTAGAACACCATGGTTGCTGATAGCAGCACAGATTGTGACATTGCCACCTCGTTGACCATGGACTTCAACAATGGCCCGCCGTCCAATCATGTTTCGGCCTCTCCTTCTCCTCTTTGTTAGATTGAAGCCTGCTTCATCGACAAAGATGAACTCATGGGGTCTGTCCAAGGATTCCAAGTCAAATATTGTCTGTGTAGAAATTCAATATACTGTATGTAGGATTTTGTAAGTCGTACAGAGACAGTGCTATACTGTAGAGTACAATTAGGCTTCTGATTCACATACATTGTATGTACTGAAGAGTAATGTCATTCACATAGTATGTGTTAGTGCTGTAGACAATCTGGATTACAGTAAATGTTTCTGAATGTACACTTACTTGCACATACTGAGCTCGCAGTTGTTTCACCCTTGGTGAGTTGCGCTCAAAAGGTACTCTGTATACTTGTTTCATTCGCATCCTGTTACGATGGAGGACACGGTCAATTGTGGAAATGCTCACACTGTCGATTCCCTGGAAGTGTGTGTTGTCTTGTATCACTCATTCCTGGATTTCTCTGAGTCGTATTGCATTATCTTGAAGGTCCATGCCAACTATAACGGCCTCTTGCTCCCGAGTGAATATAGCTGTCCTTCCACCTGCATGTGGCAGCTTTGCAATTCTACAAAAAGTAGTTGTGCAGTTACAAAACATATTCATGCAGTACAATACATACAGTGATTAACTTTACAAATGTCTATTGAAACAGCTGCATATAGTGTAGTACAGTAAATTTGCAATTACAAAAATACAGTAGTATACTGTACCTGTTCTCTTCTCTGAATGTCCTTACTATGGTGGACACAGAAAATCGGCTCAAATTGGGTTGCACTCTAAGTCCTGCTTCCCTCATTGTCAGTCTATGGACAAGAACATGGTCTTTAACTGTTGCTCGAATTTCATCAGATATTTCCACTCTTTGTCTTCCTCTTCGTCCTCCTCTTTCTTGCCCTCCTCCTCCTCTTCCGCCTCGTCGCCCAGCTCGCATACGCACTCGTCCTCATCCTCTCACATTGTTTCTTCTATCCATTCTCAGACTTTCTCCTTCCCACCTTCAACAACCTGTTTGCTCTCTGAACTGGCTTATAATGGTTGTGTCACATCATTTGAAACAGGTTAAATCAATTTTGAGTGGTTGTGTTCAATCAATGACATGTCTTCTCTATTTGTATTTGATTGTTGCCACTTGTGTTTACCAGTATGGATGACATGTGCATTAGAGTGCAGAATGTGTTTTGAGAATGTGTTTAGAGTTTTGCTGAAAAGTCTTAAGTGAGATCTGCAAATGGTGTTTTACCATGTGAAATGGTTTAAGGTATTGACAACAGACTGCATAATTAGCTAAATGAGTCCAGGCAACTGAGAACTTTGTTCAGCCAATGGGTTTTAGTGTTTTAGCAATTGAGAAAAACTGTAAGAGGTGAAGGTTAGTACCTGGCACAGCCACAAAGTAATACAACCCTAACCTTAAACACACTGCTAACCCTAATGCCTATCTCTAACCTTAAATAAGACCAAAAAGCTCATTTATGTTTTCATACATTTTTATCATATAGACAATTTTGACTTTGCATCTGGCCCATCTAGCAGAAATCGCACAGTTCTGCCTCAAGGACAAAACTAATCCCAATAAATGTCTACCTGCTTAAGAGGCATTAGAACAATGTATATTACCATTTGAAAGACATATATTGCAGGATAAATCTATGTTAGAGTTGACATACTTTTATATATATAGTGTATGTGGACACCCCTTAAAATTAGTGGATTTGGCTATTTCAGCCACACTCGTTGCTGACAGGTGCATAAAATCGAGCACACAGCCATGTAATCTCCATAGACAAACATTGGCAGTAGTATGGCCTTACTGAAGAGCTCAGTGACTTTCAATGTTTGTCGGGAGCTTCATGAAATGGGTTTCCATGGCCGAGCAGCTGCACACAAGCCTACAATCACCTTCCGCAATGCCAAGCATCGGCTGGAGTGATGTAAAGCTCGCTGCCATTGGATTCTGAAGCAATGGAAACGCATTCTTTGGAGTATTGAATCACGCCTCACCATCTGGCAGTCCGATGGACAAATATGGGTTTGGTGGATGCCCGGAACATTTTGGTGGAGGAGGAATAATGGTCTGGGGCTGTTTTTCATGGTTCGGGCTAGGACCCTTAGTTCCAGACAATAGCCCCTTGCACTAAACGAGGTCCATATAGACATGGTTAGTTGAGATCAGTGTGGAAGAACAATAATCTATCTTTTCAATTAAAACAACAATGGAGTCTGTCAGATTTCCAGTCATTCCAATTAATGTAATACCCCTTGATCTTCAGGAATAGGGCTTGGAAATAGTGAAATATAGATTAGCCAAATTGTTTTACCTGAGCACAACCCAGAAACCAAGGACTAATTAGCCTAATTGGTCAAAAAGGAGTTAAAAAATAAATGTTGCTCTCGGAATGGCATGCTTTGAGCTTCCCGAATAATTGTCCATGAAGAAAATAAAAACCCCACTCGTGGTCTTCTTAAATCAAACTCCTTTTTCACAGTATTGAGCACAACCTTTTATTCCATAGGCTGGGATCCGCACCATGCAGCTGTTGCAAAAGTGCACTTTTCACTGGCTGTCCACTGGGTCTTATTCATTACTCTGATTCTGTTGCAAAACGTTTCTTAAACAGAAGGAAACAGAATGAAATAGGGAGGACCTACCAGAATTTGTTCAATAGAAACTCTCTTTTTGCTTCCGGTTGGTTCTCAATCGCTAAACAGTTTCCGTAACGAATACACCCCTGGCTGCAAAAACAATGATTGATAGGCAGCTTAAACTGCTGTTGTCATTACCTCCAAGAGTTTATTCAAATTTGCTGATCTTTGGATGCCGACAGCAGTCGCACCATTGGTAGACATATCTTGGACTGTAGCCTTCAAAAGCCTATTTCTGCTATTTTCCCGGGATCCTTCAAATGCGTTTGGTGTGTCAATCATAGGGGTCTCTGATTTGTGATCGAACTCGCTCAGGCGGAACAAACTAAAACTTTTTTCAATGCTGATTTGAATGCCATTGAGAAAGCAGAAAGGTGTCAAAAAAGGTTTCGCAAGCATCCTAGAAATAATCATCTAGTTTTTCAAAAGTATCTGTAATCGGGTTACAATATTTTTGCTGGTAACGTAATGGATTACAGTCACAGTTTGTTTGTAATCCGTTACTCCCCAACCCTGGGTGGCTGTAGGCTCACTAAAACAGTGACTATTGACTCAATTGGCGGCTCGTAAATCTTCAATGTAGCTTGTACTGCAAGACTCTGCCACATACAATATGAGTTACCACAGACTTATATTGTAGGCTACATTCATTGTGTTGGTTCACAGAGAAGTTTAAGAGACATGTTAGTTAACTTTTCTTGTTCTGGTGCCGACAGGCCAGGCAATTCACCAGGGTTTACTCATCTTAATCTCCTGTCCCTGTCAAACTCATCTAGTCTCTCTATTCTCTTAATTTAGTTCAAATCTTTTTCATAACTTTACGTATTATCTCTCCATTCCCGGAGCACCAGGCAAGCTTTGTGATTCAACATCAGAGCAGAACAGTGTGTGAGGCTCCCAAAACCAGCTCTGAAATTCACTGTGTAATCTCGCCCCCCTCCTCGCTCTTTCCTCTCTCCCGCTCTCTGTTCTTTCATTCTCTTGCACCATCTCTCTCGTGTGCTTTTACATCCAACCAACTCTCGGTTGGTTGGTCGGTCCGTCTCTCTCTCTCTCTCTCTCTCTCTCTCTCTCTCTCTCTTTCTCTTTCTCTTTCTCTCTCGCTCTCCTTGCTTCGTGCTTTCTCTCTCACCCTTTTCCTCTCTCTTTCTATCTCTCTCTCACGCTCTCGCCTCTCTCTCTCTCTTTTTCTCATCCCTCTATCCACATTAGCATTTCAAATTAGAATCGAGGGAAGACTGTGCCCCATCAGCCACTGCATTCATTTCATGCTCGGATTTAAGAAGACAGAGAGAGAGACAGAGAGAGAGGATAAATAAAGCTTTATGGAGAGAAGGAGCAGTAGAAATAGAGAGAGAGACATACAGAGAGAGAGAAAAAGACAGAGAGAAAAGGGAGAGAGAGAGAAGGGATATTTACTGTGTGGGCACTGCTGGAGCATACTGTGAAGGAGGCGTGGGGAGGTGGAACCGCATTGAGAATACTGTGCTGCAGACTTATGGCTTGTCATAATAGCCGTAGAGATCCTATTAGTCATCTCAATGATAATAGCTTTTATGGGTCCATAGTTCTTCAGAATTGTGCAGTCCATGGAATAACTCAAGCAATGGTCTTCTTCTGTCTGCATATAGATGGTTAGAGGTAACCTTTAATGAGGTTGATGTTAAGTCACTGTAACCATATGCAGTACCAGTTATTGCCTAAGCTAGTTTGGACTGGACTGACTAGCAGCACACATCACTCACCCTGCTATCACAGCCCACACATACCACATCACTCACCCTGCTATCACAGCCCACATATACCATGTCACTCACCCTGCTATCACAGCCCACACATACCACATCACTCACCCAGCTATCACAGCCCACACATACCACATCACTCACCCTGCTATCACAGCCCACACATACCACATCACTCACCCTGCTATCACAGCCCACACATACCACATCACTCACCCTGCTATCACAGCCCACACATACCACATCACTCACCCTGCTATCACAGCCCACACATACCATGTCACTCACCCTGCTATCACAGCCCACACATACCACACCACTCACCCAGCTATCACAGCCCACACATACCACATCACTCACCCTGCTATCACAGCCCACACATACCACATCACTCACCCTGCTATCACAGCCCACACATACCATGTCACTCACCCTGCTATCACAGCCCACACATACCACACCACTCACCCAGCTATCACAGCCCACACATACCACATCACTCACCCTGCTATCACAGCCCACACATACCACATCACTCACCCTGCTATCACAGCCCACACATACCACATCACTCATACTGCTATCACAGCCCACACATACCACATCACTCATACTGCTATCACAGCCCACACATACCACATCACTCACCCTGCTATCACAGCCCACACATTCCACATCACTCACCCTGCTATCACAGCCCACACATACCATATCACTCATACTGCTATCACAGCCCACACATACCACATCACTCACCCTGCTATCACAGCCCACACATACCACATCACTCACCCTGCTATCACAGCCCACACATTCCACATCACTCACCCTGCTAACACAGCCCACACATACCACATCACTCACACTGCTATCATAGCCGACACATGCCACATCACTCACCCTGCTATCACACCCCACACATACCCCATCACTCACACTGTTATCACAGCCCATACATACTGATGATCAGCAAAGGTAGTGCACTTTATAGAGAATAGGATGCAATTTGGGACAGAACCATAGTGCATTATTATAGGAATAGGATGCCATTTGGGACTGAACCATAGTGCATTATATAGGAGTAGGGTGGCATTTGGGACTTACCCTGAAATCGCTCTCTGATGGATGGAGAGGTAATTGCTAGTCAAAGGTATTGATCCACGATGTCTGGCTGGCATGCAGCCTAATGGAAGGTGAAGGGACATGGCATGTCTTGTAGTGTTGTGATTTATCTAATGAGGGGTGTGTAGCATTAGGCTAGCTGAAGGAAATGGGCTGGTATCTGTTGACACTTTTATTTTATTGCATGCTACATTAAAGCCTTCTTTTAAGAGAGGAATTCTATTATATTCAAGGCAGCCATATAATATTGAAATATTCTCCCACATATTGTCTTTGAGTTTGTCTTTGACTGTGAGAGATGGATTCAATTCAGCGATACATTTCTTCACAGCACTTCACTATACTTGCTCCCAGTAGTTTTAACCTTGTGTGTGTTAATCCTAAACAGATGTTACCACACCATACCTTAATTCTCTACTTGGGAGGGATACTGTAAGAGGATCTCATTGGGGTTTTGGTGGGGTTAGGGTTAGTGTATTACAATTTATAAGCAGAGTGCAATACACTGTCCCAACAAAATACCACACACCGCTGTCACTATGGGTTTTTAAATGGTGGCTTGCATCTTTTGAGCTGTAACTCATTACACTTGAAAACCATAAGTTCCTAGATGACAGACATCCTCCACTATTCTAATGTGATGTGATAAAACATTATGACAAGCTGTGGTTTAAAGTGAAGATTCACTGTTTGTGACAACCAAGACTGTGTCATTCTTGTGACATGGTAATTACACGGTGCGCTCTGTCATGATAGATGTCTGAATGAAATACTGTATATTCCAAAGGGAGAACTGTAGTGAGTTTTCGATGATTCACAAAAGCTAACACAATGCAATGGAATTGGACTGCCAACAGAAGACAAAGGAGTCAATCAACAATGTCCAATACCATATACACTCTTAGAAAAAAGCGATTCCAAGAGGGTTCCCATAGGATAACCCTTTTTGGTTCTAGGTAGGTTCTACATGGAACCCAAAAGTATTCTACCTGAAACAAAAAGGACCGAAACCTGGACCAAAAGGGTTCTACCTAGATCCAAAAAAGGGTTCTTCAAAGGCTTCTCCTATAGTAACAGCTGAAGAACCCTTTTAGGCTCTCGAGAGCATATTTTTTTTGTGTACTTTAACTAGGGCCAAGAGTTTTCCTTGAAAAGATTACGTGGTCAGGAATAACTCCTGGCCCATACAGTATAACCCTTCTTTATCTGACTATACAATCACTGCACTGTATTGTACTTGGTCATATGATAACACCACCCTATATGTTAACTAATTGATCCATAAGTGCCTTTACTTTATTTCCTCAACAGGGATTTCAAGATGACTCTCCTTTGATAAATCACCGTCCACATGCCCTTGGTGTGATGTATGGAGCATTGTTAAACATTTAAATCCTCTACCAGTACCACAGCCTGCAGTATGTACATATCATTCATACTGAAGGGGACTAGCTATTTGTGTTCTGTGCATTCTGTGAGGGAGATTGAGAGATAGACAGCCCAGCTCAGCCAATTATTTATAAATACACTAGAGGACTGATAAGGGGGCGCTGTGTTGAAGCCACAGTGCCTCCGTTTTGGCACGCGCCTCCACGGCGCCCTCACCATATTGTAAACAATATTTTGGAAGCTATAGAAATGCCACGTTTATTCTATTACACACAGCTTCATGCAAACTTTTAAAATAAATGTTTTATTTTTTAAATCCTTCAAGTATAGTTTTTTAGAGATGACTAATGTTACTGACCCCACTTCAACAACAAAAATACTTAAATACATGTAATTTTGTCCTTGTCCTTAAGTGTTGGACTCCCAAGAGGCGCAGCGGTCGAAGGAACTGCTAGCTGTATTACTACAGATCCTGGTTCGATACCGGGGCTGTGTCGCAGCCGGCCATGACCGGGAGACCCATGAGGTGATGCATAATTGGCCCAGCATCGTCCGGGTTAGGGGAGGGCTTGTCTGGCCGGGATGTCCTTGTCCCATCGCGCTCTAGTGACTCCTGTTTCGGGCCGGGTGCATGCACGCTGACACGGTCACCAGGTGTACTGTTTCCTCCGACACATTGTTGGCTTCCGGGTTAAGCGTGCATTGTTTTAAGAAGCAGTGCGGCTTGGCGGGTTTGTTGTTCCGGAGGACGCACGGCTCTCGACCTTCGCCTTTCCCAAGTCCGTACGGGAGTTGTAGTGATGGGACAAGACTGTAACTACCAATTGGAAATGACGAAATTGGGGAGAAAAAGGGGAGAACATTTTGAAAAAAATCTAATACATTTAAGAGAAATACTTTAGAATTCCATTCATGCCTATGGAGGACTGCTCCTACTGGGAGTCCCAATATTGCCGACCAGTGGCTTCAAAGACTCTCAATGGCCAATACATAACATCAGCAATCCAGGGTTTATATACATCATTGGCCTCAGCAGTCCCCTCAATAACACCCAAGGACAGAGCAGGCGTCATTAAACAGTACAGTCAGTGGTTAACAAGGAGGACTGCAAATGACCATCGACAGCTCCCTCCTCTTCCTCTCTTTGTTTCTCTCACTAATTCTCTTACGCATTATTCTTACACAATATTTTATTTTCTCAATTTCTCTTTCTATCTCTTTCTCCATTTTTCACATGCAATACTGTTTCTCCATTTCTCTCCCGGACTCTTTCTCTCTCTCCTCTATCTCATACACACAGATTAAAGAGTATATACAGATTGCATCTTTGATCTCATTATGTGTGATGATGGTACTGTAATAAGGTTTTACATTCTGCTGTGTTGCCTGATATACAGGGCTCAACATTGGCTTAAAATTACTTCCCCACCTCAGCTAATGTCATTGTGTGTGTGCGTGTGTGTGCAGGTGTGTATGTGTGTGTGTGCGTGTGCGTGTGTGTGTGTGCAGGTGTGTATGTGTATGTGTGTGTGTGCGTGTGCGTGTGTGTGTGCGATATAAGTGTTTGATTTATATGTCCTGGGGTAAAGTTTCAATATATATTCAGAACAGAACACTTTAAAAGTATTGTTTTTATGCAGCATAACTGAGGAGATGCATTGAGTTCTTCAGGCAACACTTATAGCACCATCATAATATAGTAAGTATTACAGTGTTACCATGTTACAGCCTTGAGAATGGAGACGCTGAGTTATACAGGTTGAAATATACATTGGATTTAAAATAAGCAATGGAATGATTCAGGGGAAAATGTGGACAACTCTTCAAATTCGGCTATTCAGCCACACCCGTTGCTGATTGATGTATAAAATCGAGCACACAGTCTGGCAATAGAATGGCATGTACTGAAGAGCTCAATGACTTTCAACGTGGCACTGTCATGGAATGCCACCTTTCCAACAAGTCAGTTTCTAAAATTCCTGCCCTGCTAGAGCTGCCCCGGTCAACTGTAAGTGCTGTTATTGTGAAGTGGAAACATCTAGGAGCAACAACAGCTCAGCCGCGAAGTGGTAGGCCACACAAGCTCACAGAACGGGACCGCTGAGTGCTGAAGCGCATACAAATTGTCTGTCCTCGGTTGCAACACTCACTACCGAGTTCCAAACTGCCTCTGGAAGCAATGTCAGCATAAGAATTGTTCGTCAGGAGCTTCATGAAATGGGTTTCCATGGCCAAGCAGCCGCACACAAACCTAAGATCACCATGCAAAATGACAAGCGTCGGCTGGAATGGTGGACTCTGGAGTGATGAACCATGCTTCACCATCTGGCAGTCCGACAGACAAATCTGGGTTTGGCGGATGCCTGGAGAACAGTACCTGCCCGATTGCATAGTGCCAAATGTAAAGTTTGGTGAAGGAGGAATAATGGTCTGGGGCTGTTTTTCATGGTTCGGGCCCCTTAGTTCCAGTGAAAGGAAATTAACGCTGCAACATACAATGACTTTCTAGACGATTCTGTGCTTCCAACTTTGTGACAACAGTTTGGGGAAGGCCCTTTCCTGTTTCAGCATGACAATGCCCCCATGCACAAATTGAAGTCCATACAGAAATGGTTTATCGAGATCGGTGTAGAAGAACTTGACTGCACAGATTCCTGACCTCAACCCCATCCAAAACCTGTGGGATGAATTTGAACGCCAACTGTCAGGCCTAATCTTCCAACATCAGTGTCCAACCTCACTAATGCTCTTGTGGCTGAATGGAAGAAAGTCCCCTCAGTAATGTTCCAACATCTAATGGAAAGCCTTCCCAGAAGAGTGGAGGCTGTTAAAGCAGGAAAGGGATGGCCAACTCCATATTAATGCCAATGATTTTGGAATGAGATTTTCGACAAGCAGGTGTCCACATACTTTTGTGTAGCTCCTACATACTAGCAGTTTGGGAAGTTTAAATGCCCTCAGTCAGTATATGATTTTGGCATGCTAGTGCATTTGTATTTTGGACGTTTGTGTGCCCTTCACTGGCGTGTGTGTGTGTGTGTGTGTGTGTGTGTGTGTGTGTGTGTGTGTGTGTGTGTGTGTGTGTGTGTGTGTGTGTGTGTGTGTGTGTGTGTGTGTGTGTGTGTGTGTGTGTGTGTGTGTTTGTGTGTTTGTGCCACAGGGCCAGACTGTCTGACTGGCAGAGCTGAGGTCACCCCTTGCCACGAGCATCTGGACAGATACTCTGAAGCATGGACTCTCTCTGACACACACTGGGCCACACATATGTACTGTACACACACACAAACTGGCGTGCACCGCACATACACACACACACACACACTGCCACATGCCAAAGCATCGTCACCGTTCCAAACTCTCCTTTTAATTTATTCACAAATGCAACCTCCCTCACCGAACTACTACCTGTGGCAAATATAGTAAACAACACACACACAGACACACACACACCCCTCTATGCTGTTCTTGTTTGGTGATGTTCTATAGGAACTGTATCTCTCTATTCTTTCTGCTGTTTGGCCAGAGGGAGAGAATGTGGCCGCTTATTGGGACTGCTGCCAACCTTTTCTCTCTCTCTGTCTTTTTCTCTCTCTCTTTCACACACACACACACACACACACACACACACACACACACACACACACACACACACACACACACACACACACACACACACACACACACACACACACACACACACACACACACACACACACACACACACACACACACACGGCCGAGGGAAGGATGGAATTTAAGTGTGTGTGTTTCCTTGTGTCTACGTGCATTGATTTGTGTGTGGGTGTTTCTACCCCCCAACCCTTTGCTTTGCCATCACTTTCTACTGTTTGTTTCCTGGCAGACTTTCACTGTGTTCTCTCTCAGTTCCCTATGGATCCTAGTACAGCACACTTGAACTCAGCTAAAGGCACATCACAGACTGTCCTGGAATTAATATAAGACTGTGAGATAGGTGGTCAGCAAAAGGACAAAATTCTTAGACACATGCATGCACGTGCAGCCAGGCACGCACACATACACACACAAACACACGCACATGCGCACACACACACATTGCTGAACTGTAATATTACAGTTTTTTCCAATTGCTAACACACTAAAATGACATGCACAGCACAATTATTTAAACTGACACACAGAGAGCAAAAACTCTTCTCAAGTCTCCAAAAGTCTAAACACATTTTCTGCTTTACACACATTTTGCAATTCAAAATGGCACTTTTTAAATGCACTCAACACGGTTCTCTGCATAAGACACAACAATCTGACATAAAGTCACATGTTTGCCATTTCAAAACACAGCCATTCAAAATGACACTACATGAGCTAATTGGCCAATACATGTGCCACCTGGCCAAACACCTCAATGGTTAAATGTTACCACTTCAATCAGGAAGTAAGCACTATGAAAAGACCACAGGTTAGCACCTTTTGTTTTACAACAAAAATGGAAGCCGTTACAGAGAGAGGAAGAGGAAGAGGGAGGTTGAGAATGAGAGGGGGAGGAAGAGTGAGAGGTAGGGGTAGAGTTGGTAAAGGAGTTCATGGCCAAAGAAGACAACAACTTTCAAATGAAATCAGAGCAACCTTAGTTGATCATGTCATCAACCATGAGCTGACAATGCGAGAGGCTGGACAGAGAGTGCAGCCCAACTTGAGCCGTTTTACTGTTGCCTGTGTCAACTGGACATTTAGACTGGAGTACAGGTATGTAACCTAAATTTCTTTCACACTATGTAGTACACCCCATGTCATAGTGTATCAGTTGTGTGACACCTGTTTACTTCATGAATGGCTGATACAGTGCCTTGCGAAAGTATTCGGCCCCCTTGAACTTTGCGACCTTTTGCCACATTTCAGGCTTCAAACATAAAGATATAAAACTGTATTTATTTGTGAAGAATCAACAACAAGTGGGACACAATCATGAAGTGGAACGACATTTATTGGATATTTCAAACTTTTTTTAAAAATCAAAAACTGAAAAATTGGGCGTGCAAAATTATTCAGCCCCTTTACTTTCAGTGCAGCAAACTCTCTCCAGAAGTTCAGTGAGGATCTCTGAATGATCCAATGTTGACCTAAATGACTAATGATGATAAATACAATCCACCTGTGTGTAATCAAGTCTCCGTATAAATGCACCTGCACTGTGATAGTCTCAGAAGTCCGTTAAAAGCGCAGAGAGCATCATGAAGAACAAGGAATACACTAGGCAGGTCCGAGATACTGTTGTGTAGAAGTTTAAAGCCGGATTTGGATACAAAAAGATTTCCCAAGCTTTAAACATCCCAAGGAGCACTGTGCAAGCGATAATATTGAAATGGAAGGAGTATCAGACCACTGCAAATCTACCAAGACCTGGCCGTCCCTCTAAACTTTCAGCTCATACAAGGAGAAGACTGATCAGAGATGCAGCCAAGAGGCCCATGATCACTCTGGATGAACTGCAGAGATCTACAGCTGAGGTGGGAGACTCTTTCCATAGGACAACAATCAATCGTATATTGCACAAATCTGGCCTTTATGGAAGAGTGGCAAGAAGAAAGCCATTTCTTAAAGATATCCATAAAAAGTGTCATTTAAAGTTTGCCACAAGCCACCTGGGAGACACACCAAACATGTGGAAAAAGGTGCTCTGGTCAGATGAAACCAAAATTGGTTTTTGGCAACAATGCAAAACGTTATGTTTGGCGTAAAAGCAACACAGCTCATCACCCTGAACACACCATCCCCACTGTCAAACATGGTGGTGGCAGCATCATGGTTTGGGCCTGCTTTTCTTCAGCAGGGACAGGGAAGATGGTTAAAATTGATGGGAAGATGGATGGAGCCAAATACAGGACCATTCTGGAAGAAAACCTGATGGAGTCTGCAAAAGACCAGAGACTGGGACGGAGATTTGTCTTCCAACAAGACAATGATCCAAAACATAAAGCAAAATCTACAATGGAATGGTTAAAAAATAAACATATCCAGGTGTTAGAATGGCCAAGTCAAAGTCCAGACCTGAATCCAATCCAGAATCTGTGGAAAGAACTGAAAACTGCTGTTCACAAATGCTCTCCATCCAACCTCACTGAGCTCGAGCTGTTTTGCAAGGAGGAATGGGAAAACATTTCAGTCTCTCGATGTGCAAAACTGATAGAGACATACCCCAAACGGCTTACAGCTGTAATCGCAGCAAAAGGTGGCGCTACAGAGTATTAACTTAAGGGGGCTGAATAATTTTGCACGCCCAATTTTTCTGTTTTTGATTTGTTAAAGTTTGAAATATCCAATAAATGTCGTTCCACTTCATGATTGTGTCCCACTTGTTGTTGATTCTTCACAAAAAAATACAGTTTTATATCTTTATGTTTGAAGCCTGAAATGTGGCAAAAGGTCGCAAACTTTCGCAAGGCACTGTATCATACACTAACTGCACAAATTTCCCGTAGAATTGACTCTACTGTGGGGGAAATATCTTTAGGCTGCATTGCCCAAGCCCTATATATATATTTTTTTTATTCTAAAGGACTGAGAGATGCAACCATGGTGAAGGAAGGGGCCAAATGTTCACCGGGGTACAGGAAGCTGCCATTGTAAACCTGGTTTGGGAAAATAATGAAATCAGATTACGAGAAATTCAAAGCCACATCATCCAAGACAACACCATATTCAACAACATTCAACGAGTCAGTCTGTCCACATTGGCTCGCATTCTCAAGTGAAACCAAATCCGAATGAAACAACTTTATAAGGTGCCGTTTGAGAGAAACTCTCAAAGAAATAAAGAGGTCGGACGAGCATATGTGGATGTAAGTATAATATTGACTGCAGTACACTACACGCAACATTGTTTCCCAGTGTACTGGATAACACCATATTGACTGCTTTTGTTCTTTGTTTTCAGGGAGTACTGGAAATGGATGCTCATGCAATCCCACATGAGTTCATCTTTATAGATGAGGCTGGGTTCAACCTAGCAAAGAGCAGAAGAAGGGGGAGAAACGTCATTGGCCACAGAGCCATTATAGATGTTCCTGGCCAACGTGGTGGGAACATCACAATGTGCGCTGCCATCTCCAATACGCATGGTGTCCTCCACCGTCATGCCAACCTTGGACCATACAACACAGCCCATATTCTCACATTTCTGGACAGACTCCACAACATTCTCATACCACCAGAGCGTATGAATGATGCAGACCATCAAAGAACCAGGTACGTTGTAGTATGGGACAACGTGAGCTTTCATCGTGCAGCCCCAGTCCAAAACTGGTTTGCTGACCACCCACCATTTCTCGTGCAATACCTCCCACCATACTCACCATTTCTGAACCCCATAGAAGAGTTATTTTCGGCATGGCGGTGGAAGGTATATGACCGGCAGCCCTTTGTGCGCAGGCCTCTTGTGCAGGCTATGGAAGAGGCATGTGTTGAGATTGATGTGGGTGCGATTCAGGGATGGATAAGGCACTCAAGGCGCTTCTTCCCTCGATGTCTGGCAAGGGAAGATATTGCCTGTGATGTGGACGAGGCGTTGTGGCCAGAACCAGCTGTGCAGCAAGATGCTGCCTAATTATTTTTCTTGCCTTTTCTTTTTTAGTTTACTGATTTTTTGTGATCATATTTTGGTTCAGTCCAATGTAAATATATCTGCTGAGCATATGTTGCACTGACTTGTTTGGTGAAAAAAAAAAAAAAAAATGTTTCAACAGCATGTGTATCTGCAAATATTTCTGTGCATCTGAAGAATTTTCTATAATTTGAACTATTTTAGTATTATGGCAAAGCATACTAAAGATGAGAGTGCTTTTCATTATGCCCAACAGTGTGTAGTTGGTTAGACAAAAATCTGGTAATATGAATGAAGTGTGTGCCATTTCGTGCAAACGTTTGATTTTGATAATGCTGTATGTAGTTTTGGTTGCGGTGCTTCATTTTGCAGGATATATGAGGTATTTTGCAGTTTGGGTGTGTGGTTTTGTGAATTTTGTTAAGTATTTTGATAAAACCAGCCAAGTTTTCAAAATTGTGTTTTTTGCAATTGGGAGAAACTGTAACCACTAGTTTGGCTGATTCTGTCCACCTTAGCTTAAAGGGTGTTAAGTCTATAAATGTCATTTGCTTAGCTCTACCACTCAATGGTCGAGACTAGACCCTGGCTATGAAGAGTTGATCCTAAAGAGAAGTGTGACTGATAGGATTCATTCTGTCATTGACCCTCACTGTAGCAGCATGCTGAGTCCACTCATCTAGAATGGCTTTACTTGTCATGCCTATAGCTTGAGTGAATAGTTATCCAGACTTCTCTCTCTCTATCACTCTCTGACTTTCTCCTGCTGTCGATTTCTCCCTCACCTGACTCTCTCCCATTCTCTCTCTCTCTATCACTCTGTCTTTCTCCCACTGTCTCTTTCTCCCTCCCCTTATTCTCTCCCACTCTCTCTCTCTCTCTCTCTCTCTCTCTCTCTCTCTCTCTCTCTCTCTCTCTCTCTCTCTCTCTCTCTCTCTCTGTCTTCCTCCATCTCCCCCTTTCTCTATCTCTTTTATTTCCTTAGTACAGCAGTGTAGGTCTGTGAATGCCTATGCCCTGCTATGTTATAAGTCTATAAGGGATACATTCTAAGGGATAAAGTGCTTGCGGCAGCATTCTTGCCTCTCTCTCCAACTCTCCCCAAATCTGAGCCAGCACATCTGATATAGCCCAAGGCCAAGGTTTTAACTCCCTCCCTCCAACCCTACCCATTTTCCCAATAGCCTCCCTCCTTCCCTCTGTTCTAATCTATCGTTCTCTTTCACACTGTAGCTTCTTTAGCTACACTTGCATGTTGTTATTTTTGCCATCTGCTCATTGATTTTCTCGCTCCTTTCTGTTACTGCCCTTTTTTCTGTTGTCTTCCAACCCCTTTCTATCGCTCCATTAGGGTTGCACATTTTGGTGAATATTCAGAGGTGGGAACTTTCCATGGGAATTAATGGTGTCACAGGCCGGCTCATAGCCTGTGGCAAAAATGAGGGGACACGAACAACTGGTGTACGCCAATCAAAAAGGTTCTTTATTATAACCCAAACTATTAACTTTAAACAAAGAAAAAGGAATGAGGTGTGAAAGTATCATAATGTAAGGTGTATGTAAAGTACAGGGATGCGTGAATCTTCGTGTGTGAATGACTGAGTGAAAACTATGCAAAACTACAAAGGAACAAACAAACAGGATCATACCTGGAGGAGCAGAGAGAGAGAGAGACAAGAGTGATTAGTGAAGCCGTTCAAATACCCTGAGCCCAGGTGACTTCAATCACTAACGACCCTCCTCTGCCTGCAGGAGGAACCGCTCCTGCACTGCAGAGGGGCCATGACAATGGGAATATATGGGAATTAACAGAAATATTTTCAAATTAATATTAATACCATTTAAATGTTCTAACAATCTTCTTCATCTGATTAGGAGTAGGAAAGATTGGACCAAAACGCAGCGTGGTAATTGTCCATTTTAATGAAAGATAACTGAACACTGAATACAAAATATCCAAAGTGAAACAACGAAAATCGAAGTGGGAACAAACTACCTAAGTATGGTTCTCTATCAGAGAAAATGAATGACAGCTGCCTCTGATTGGGAACCATACCAGGCCAAACACAGAAATACAGAACATAGAACAAAACATAGAATGCCCACCCCAACTCACGCCCTGACCAAACCAAAATAGAGACATAAAAAAGGAACTAAGGTCAGGATGTGACAAATGTATGTGTTTTTTTGCATTGGATATATTTACCATATCATATGTAGACAGAAACATAAACCTTTTACCGTATCATAAGTAGAGATAATTGCAAATGATTAAATCCTTCCAATAGAAAAAATATATATAAATATATATACGAATTTAACTTTAATTGAGTTGACTCTTCACATGGGATGATTTCAATGAACAACAAAAGAAAGGGAATATTGAATGATCCCCAATGATCCATCGCATCTCCCAAAAACGTTTTCAACATACATCTGTAAAATGATAGTCTAGAAACTAAAGCTTTGTTTGTCTTCCTCTCAGGCTTCCATGCCTTCTCCCTGGACCTCTTCAATGTCCACCTCTTGAACTTCATACTCTGAGGCCTCATCTTCACTGTCAATTTCCAACCTTGTTGAGTCTCAAAAAGCCACAAATTTGCCCGGGATGGTCACCAATTTTTCAACCCTTTTATTGGTCAGCCTGTTGCGTGCTTTGTTGTGTGTGTGTTCCCAAACAAGGACCAGTTGCACTCTGAGGCAGCTGATGTTGGTGGAGGCAACAGGGGAAAGAGCCTCAGATCCACAAAGTCCCTTCCACCAAGTCGCTGATGAAATATGTTGGCACGACTGCCATATTGCATCTCCATCCCAAAGCCCTTGCTTAGAAGTGTACTTCGCCAGACTGCCAAGAACCTTGCCCTCATCCAGGCCAAGGTGGCAAGACATGGTAGTGATGACACCATAGGCCTTGTTGACCTCTGCACCAGACAGGATGCTCTTGCCAGCATACTTGGTGTCCAATATGTATGCTGCGGCGTGTATGGGCTTCAGGCAGAAGTCTTCATGCTTTTTGATGTATTTCAAAACTGCAGTTTCCTTTGCTTGGAGCAACAGTGAAGTGCAGTACAGGGCAGTACATATTTATTCTCTTACATCTGCAAGCAGAGTCTGAACATCAGACAGAATGGCATTGTCTCCCTCAATCCATGCAATGGCTACTGCTATAGGTTTCAGGAGTTTCTGGCTGCTTACCACTTTCATGACATTGGCCTGGGGGTAGGTTTATGATAGTCATAAATACCTCTTCCCCCCTTTTTTCTCTTTCTACCCTACTGATGTGACATTTGAAAATCCCTTGGTTAACATAGAGATTCTGGGAACATCAGAAGGTGGGGGGAAATTAACTATATTCTGGTAATCCGACCAATTGAACATATGCGGTGGTACTTGAATGAATCTGATGCCATCTGAGACATTCTCATCAATGATAGGATGACATAAACTCTACAGTGGAATGTCTGCACATTGTAGTTATCGGATTCACATGGAATTGTTGTTCAATTTAAATGTTTGAATATACAATTATTGGTGAAGAGATTAAATGTAATTTTAGCTTCCAAATGAGAGATTTGGGTTTTCATACGGTTAGGGCCCTGCACAATCAGTGGCCCGCCCCTGTGAAGAGACATGGGCTATAAAACTTTTCAAACACACCCTTCTCGCTCCACTATATAAAGCCTTGACGAAAATGTAACCTCCTGTTCCGAGGATGTGAGGACGATGGTCCATACGTTAAAAGGACTAACATGTCAACTACAGAACTAAGCCAACCTCCGTGTGAGCTTAGGTTGCGAATGGTATGAACTTTGAACTCTTATTCACTACAGAAGTGATACCTCCTAGCCGTTGAGTTAGCAACAGCAGCTGCAAACGTGGGCTAGGAAAGGACAGATAGAATATTCTGTCTACCACACAACGACGTTACTACAACGTATCCAATTTACCACCAGAGACATTCTTCAAAGGACAAAGGACTCGGTTGGGCAACACTGCCTTCCATCTACCACCAACCTACTAAAGCGCAGCTCAGAGTAAATATTTATTGCATTTTCCTTTTCCAAACGGACGGTAATTTAGAATGCATAAGATACTGTATTTACGATAGAGACATCGCTTCTCCCTTTGTTCCTCAGTCTTCTCGCTCTTTCACTCAAACCCAGCCCCTTTTCTTTGTGTAACTAACTGTCATATTTGTTCCGCCCGCTAGGGACGTTTTCTTTTATGACGTCATTTGAAATCAAGGTTTGATTCATTCTGTGTATATGTAATTCTGTGTGATTAGTTAGGTATTTAGTAAATAAATAATTAAACCCAATTTTGTATTGCTGATTCAACTTGTTAGCCAGGGTTTGTGAAGATAACCAAGAATTTACAACTTTCAGATGAGACTGAAATAAGGTGATGATTAATATTGACTGCTATTGATGTAAAATATTACTTGGTCTTTAAGAGTTTATTTGGAAGATAAAAGCTCTATAAATATTATTTTTCTGGTTCCCCGACTTTCTAGTTGATTCCATTTACATGAATAGCTCAATCAGGTAATATTAATTGCAGAGAAAGGGTTTTATAGAATAGCACGTCATATCACTTAATCCGGCATAGCCAAAGACACGACACCACTCTCTCCCAAAATACATCATCCAGGAGGATCCTCTTGATGGGACTGTCCATATCGGCAGACTGTGATATGGCCATTTCTTGGAGAGACTCCTTCCCCTCCAGGAGACTGTCAAACATGATGACAACCCCACCCCAACGGGTATTGCTGGGCAGCTTCAATGTGGTGCTCTTATTCTCCTCGCTTTGCTTGGTGAGGTAGATTGCTGATATAACTTAATGACCCTTTACATACCTAACCATTTCCTTGCCTCTCTTTCAGAGTGTATCCATTGTTTTCAGTGCCATGATGTCCTTGAGGAGCAGATTCAATGCATGAGGTGCACAGCCAATGTGTGTGATGTGAGGGTAGGACTCCTCCACTTTAGACCAAGCAGCCTTCATGTTCGCAGCATTATCTGTCACCAGTGCAAATACCTTCTGTGGTCCAAGGTCATTGACTGCCTTCAGCTCATTTGCAATGTAGAGACTGGTGTGTCTGTTGTCCCTTGTGTCTGTGCTCTTGTAGAATGCTGGTTGAGGGGTGAAGATGATGTAGTTAATTATTCCTTGCCCACGAACATTCGACCACCATCAGAGATGATTGCAATACAGTCTGCTTTCTCTATGATTTGCTTGACCTTTACTTGAACTCTGTTGAACTCTGCATCCAGCAAATGAGTAGATAAAGCATGTCTGGTTGGAGGGGTGTATGCTGGGTGAAGAACATTCAGAAATCTCTTCCAATACACATTGCCTGTGAGCATCAGAGGTGAACAAGTTGCATACACAGCTCGAACAAGACATTTGTCAGCATTTCTCTGACTACGTTCCTCCATTGAGTCAAAAAAACTTCAGATTCCAGGAGGACCATGAGCTGTTGCTATTGATAAGGTGTCTGATTCATCATTTTCACCTCGACTAGAAGTAGAGGAACTTTTATCAGAGGTTGCTTGTTGTGAGCGCTGAGGGAACTTTATGCACTTGGCCAGATGATTCTGTATCTTTGTTGCATTCTTCACATATGATTTGGCACAGTATTTGCAAATGTACACAGCTTTTCCTTCTACATTAGCTGCAGTGAAATGTCTCCACACATCAGATAGTGCCCATGGCATTTTCATGTAAAGATGGTAAAGATGAGAATTTTTTTGATTAAACAACTCCTTTGTAAGATAAATGTTTTAAAATGAAACATGTATGGAAACAGGTGAATTAACACTCACAGTTAGCAGGCTCAAGCAAGCTAAAACCCACATGGTAGAAAAAACTAACTAGCAGAAATGGTTAACAAGTTAGAAATGATTAAAACACACTTTGCTGTAAGCTACTATCTACTAGTTAACAGAAAATCATGTATGTCATATAAAATATATTCACCCCACCCAGTATTGTAATCAAAACTTACCAGAAAGCATGTAGTCCTTGGCTCAGACAGTGTAGTAGTGTGTGCTCAATAACATCTCATTAGTGTGCAAGATCTTGAGAATCAGCTGTACATGTGATGGAAGAATGCACTGTGCATGCAGAGGGTTGCAGTTCAATTGAATTGGGAAAAGTTTAACCAAAATATGCCACAAGACCTAGAATTGCCTTATGTGTATCCCACAAAAAAAGTCTCACTGTTATAAGCTAACTTTTTTGATGAATATAGAGCAAAACTTACATTTCCAGAAATTTACCAGAAGGTTTCCGACCCTTTGCAACCCTACTCTCCATCTATCCATACCCTGTCTGTTCCATCCTTTCTCACTGTCTCTCTCTCCCTCTCTCTTTAATTAGGTCGCTGATTTTCCTGTGATGTGGGGGCTGAATAGAGGAGCTGTCACAGGAGCTCAGTTCTGGCCGGCTGCCTTCCTCCGCTCACGCTCACACACACACACACACACACACACACACACACACACACACACACACACACACACACACACACACACACACACACACACACACACACACACACACACACACACACACACACTGTAAACCTTTCCGACATACTGCAAACTTCACATTCTCCCACTGTGCAATGGTCAGACCAACAAACACACGTCCTGTCTCACAGACTCACTCTAAACCTCACACAGTGTTTCTCTTTTTCACACCCACACTGTGTTCCTCCTTTGAGACACAATTTAGGAATAACAGAAGAGATGTTAGAGGGTTGGAAAACATAGCCTTTACCAGCACAATGTTGTATGGAATACACAATCCATTTGGTATCATCATTCCCTGCAGCAATAGAGGAAGTTTATTCTGTAGAGGAAGTTCCAATATCTGACAGACTATTTCAGCACAGAGTTTTCTCCTCAACACGGTACCCCAGCCAGAACTGTAGTCACAATATGCAGTGGTCTTAACATAACACACTTGAAATTAAGGAAGGTCAGACGGTGTTATAACAGACATATTGCTCCTATGGTCTGTGTGCTTTCTGCTTACAGTTTAGTGACTTCCTCAAATATTTGTGTCAACATACAGTGACCCAACTGGAGCATCATTTGCCCCTTCCAGCTACTGGGTTGTATTCACTAAGAGGAAGTAGAGAAAACACTGTGTGTGTGTGTGTGTGCATGTATGCGTGGTCCTGTGTGGACATACGGGTGTGTGTGTGCGTGTGCGGGGTTATATAGGTTAGCTGTGCGTTTGCGCATGTGCATATACAGTTGAAGTCGGAAGTTTACATACACTTAGGTTGGAGTCATTAAAACTTGTTTTTCAACCACTCCAGAAATGTCTTGTTAACAAACTATAGTTTTGGCAAGTCGGTTAGGACATCTACTTTGTGCATGACACAAGTCATTTTTCCAACAATTGTTTACAGACAGATTATTTCACTTATAATTAATTGTATCACAATTCCAGTGGGTCAGAAGTTTACATACACTAAGTTGACTGTGCCTTTAAACAGCTTGGAAAATTCCAGAAAATGATGTCATGGCTTTAGAAGCTTCTGATAGGCTAATTGACATCATTTGAGTCAATTGGAGGTGTACCTGTGGATGAATGTCAAGGCCTACCTTCGAACTCAGTGCCTCTTTGCTTGACATCATGGGAAAATCTAAAGAAATCAGCCAAGACCTCAGAAAAATAATGGTAGACCTCCACAAGTCTGGTTCACCCTTGGGAGCAATTTCCAAATGCCTGAAGGTACCACGTTCATCTGTACAAACAAAAGTACGCAAGTATAAACACCAAGGGACCACACAGCCATCATACCGCGCAGGAAGGAGATGCATTCTGTCTCCTAGAGATAAACATACTTTGGTACGAAAAGTGCAAATCAATCCCAGAACAACAGCAAAGGACCTTGTGAAGATGCTAGAGGAAACAGGTACAAAAGTATCTATATCCACAGTAAAACGATTCCTATATCAACATAACCTGAAAGTCCGCTCAGCAAGGAAGAAGCCACTGCTCCCAAACCGCCATAAAAAAGCCAGACTACGGTTTGCAACTGCACACTCTGGTCTGATGAAAGAAAAATAGAACTGTTTGGCCATAATGACCATCGTTATGTTTGGAGGAAAAAGGGGGAGGCTTGCAAGCCGAAGAACACCATCCCAACCATGAAGCATGGGAGTGGCAGCGTCATGTTGTGGGGGGTGCTTTGCTGCATTAGGGACTGGTGCACTTCATAAAATAGATGGTATCATGAGGGAGGACAATTATGTGGATACATTGAAGCAACATCTCAAGACATCAGTCAGGAAGTTAAAGCTTGGTTGCAAATTAGTCTTCCAAATGGACAATGAACCAAAGCATACTTCCAAAGTTGTGGCAAAATGGCTTAAGGACAACAAAGTCAAGGTATTGGAGTGGCCATCACAAAGCCCTGACCTCAATCCCATAGAACATTTGTGGGCAGAACTGAACAAGCATGTGTGAGCAAGGAGGCCTACAAACTTGACTCAGTTACACCAGCTCTGTCAGGAGGAATGGGCCAAAATTCACCCAACTTATTGTGGAAGCTTGTGGAAGGCTACCCAAAACGTTTGACCCAAGTTAAACAATTAAAGGCAATGCTACCAAATACTAATTGAGTAAACTTCTGACTCACTGGGAATGTGATGAAAGAAATAAAAGCTGAAAGAAATCATTCTCTCTACTATTATTCTGACATTTCACATTCTTAAAATAAAGTGGTGATCCTAACTGACCTAAGACAGGGATTTTTTACTAAGATTAAATGTCAGGAATTGTGTAAAACTGAGTTTAAATGTATTTGACTAAGGTGTATGTAAACTTCCGACTTCAACTGTATGTGTGTATGTGCTCATATACTTTGTGGTTGCTCCCTAGCTGTCTGTCTGTCTGTCTGTCTGTCTGTCTGTCTGTCTGTCTGTCAGGGTAATTGACCGCCATGGTGTGATGCGTATCATGTGTTTGGTTCTGCTGGTCTCAGTTCAGTTCACACTGGTCTTACTCAGGGCTACTGACTGCTGTCTGAAATGGCACCCTAAGCCCTATCAAGTGCACTATAAGTAGTGTATTATATAGGGCATAGGGTGCTATTTTGGACATAGAAAGTGCCTGCTGTCCACAACAACCCCCAGTAATAGGGGAAGTGATCTATCTAGTCTTCAACATCCTTTCTAACACTTCCCCTTCAGCCGTGATGGGCAACCTGTCCTCATATGTCTAGTAGTTTGATAAGCAGTACTCTCTCCATTCTATCTTTTCATTTGGATTTCTCTCTCTCTCATACATTTTACATTTTAGTCATTTAGCAGACGCTCTTATCCAGAGCGACTTACAGTAGTGAGTGCATACATTTTCATACTTTTTTCATACTGGTCCCCCGTGGGAAGCAAACCCACAACCCTGGCAAACGCCATGCTCTACCAACTGAACCACACGGGACCCGGACTCATACTTACTCCGAGCGATCACACACACACACACACAATTTTTCCATTTCCATTGAAGCCCGAGAGTCAGCCCCAAAAATGTATTGGGGTTGGCACATGGGGAGTGTGGTGAAGCC
Source organism: Oncorhynchus kisutch (assembly GCF_002021735.2). Classification (NCBI taxonomy): domain Eukaryota; kingdom Metazoa; phylum Chordata; class Actinopteri; order Salmoniformes; family Salmonidae; genus Oncorhynchus; species Oncorhynchus kisutch. Next base: position 44,610,504 of record NC_034193.2, read on the forward strand.
AGGTAGGAGACCTGCGCCAACTTCCTGTGCTTACCGGAGAGCGAGAGGGACCGGGCAGGCACCGTGTTATGCTGTGGAGCGCACGGTGTCCCCGGTGCGGGTGCATAGCCCGGTGCGGTACATTCCAGCTCCTCGTATCGGCCGGGCTAGAGTGGGCATCGAGCCAGGTGCCATGAAGCCGGCTCTACGCATCTGGTCTCCAGTGCGTCTCCTTGGCCCGGCGTACATGGCACCAGCCTTACGCATGGTGTCCCCGATTCGCCAGCACAGCCCAGTGCGGGCTATTCCACCTCGCCGCACTGGCTTGGCTACCGGGAGCATGCTACCAGGTAAGGTTGGGCAGGCTCGGTGCTCAAGAGCTCCAGTGCGCCTGCACGGTCCGGTCTATCCAGTGCCACCTCCACGCACCAGCCCTCCGGTGGCAGCCCCCCGCACCAGGCTGTCTCTCCGTCTTCTGCCTACAGGTGCTTCCTCCTCTCCAGTGCTGCCAGAGTCTCCCGTCTGTCCTGAGCCGCCAGAGTCTCCCGTCTGTCCTGAGCCGCCAGAGTCTCCCGTCTGTCCTGAGCCGCCAGTGTCTCCCGTCTGTCCTGAGCCGCCAGAGTCTCCCGTCTGTCCAGAGCCGCTAGAGTCTTCCGTCTGTCCTGAGCCGCTAGAGTCTCCTGTCTGTCCTGAGCCGCCAGAGTCTCCCGTCTGTCCAGAGCTACTAGAGTCTTCCGTCTGTCCTGAGCTGCCAGATTCGCCAGTCTGTCCTGAGCTGCCAGAGTCGCCAGTCTGTCCTGAGCTGCCAGAGCCGCCAGTCTGTCCTGAGCCGCCAGAGCCGCCAGTCTGTCCTGAGCCGCCAGTCTGATCTGAGCCGCCAGACCCGCCAGTCTGTCCTGCGCCGCCAGTCTGTCCTGAGCCGCCAGAGCCGCCAGTCTGTCCTGAGCCGCCAGTCTGTCCTGAGCCGCCAGAGCCGCCAGTTTGTCCTGAGCCGCCAGAGCCGCCAGTCTGTCCTGAGCCGCCAGTCAGCCGGGAGCCGCCAGTCAGCCAGGAGCCGCCAGCCAGCCAGAAGCCGCCAGAGCCATCAGCCAGCCAGGAGCCACCAGAGCTGTCAACCAGCCAGGAGCTGCCAGAGCCGTCAACCAGCTAGGAGCTGCCAGAGCTGCCAGCCAGCCAGGAGCTACCATAGCCGTCAGTCAGTTCGGAGCTGCCCTTCAATCTGGAGTTGCCTTTCAGTCCGGAGCTGCCCTTCAGTCCGGAGCTGCCCTTAAGTCCGGAGCTGCCCTTCAGTCCGGAGCTACCCCTCAGTCCTGAGCTGCCCCTTAGTCCGGAGCTGCCCCTCAGTCCGGAGCTGCCCCTCAGTCCGGAGCTGCCACTCAGTCCGGAGCTGCCCCTCAGTCCGGAGCTGCCCCTTAGTCCGGAGCTGCCCCTCAGTCCTGAGCTACCCCTCAGTCCTGAGCTGCCCCTCAGTCCAGTGGGGTCCTTTAGCAGGGTTGCCAGTTCTAGGTCGGCGTCAAAGGACGCTACTAAATTGGACTAAGACTATGGTGGAGTGGGGGCCACGTCCAGCGCCAGAGCCGCCACCCAGACCCTCCCCTATAGGTTCAGGTTTTGCGGCCGGAGTCCGCACCTTGTATGTTTCTAAGTTTTGTTTGGTCAGGGTGTGATCTGAGTGTGCATTCTATGTTGGATGTCTAGTTTGTCTGTTTCTGTGTTTGGCCTGATATGGTTCTCAATCAGAGGCAGGTGTTAGTCATTGTCTCTGATTGGGAACCATATTTAGGTAGCCTGTTTTGTCATTGTGGGTGATTGTCTATGTTATGTTGCTTGTTAGCACAGTGTTTGATTAGCGTCACGGTTGTCACTTTGTTGTTTTGTAGTGTTCAGTTTTTTCTATTAAATGACAAACACTTACCACGCCGCATTTTGGTCCTCCTCTCTATCTCCAGACGACATCCGTGACAAAAACAAAGTGTTGGAGAAGAAAGTAATATGTGCCATGTAAAAATGTGTGCCATGTAAAATATGTGCCATGTAAAAAAGCTAACGTTTAAGTTCCTTGCTCAGGACATGAGAACATATGAAAGTTGGTGGTTCCTTTTAACATGAGACTTCAATATTCCAAGGTAAGAGGTTTTAGGTTGTAGTTAATATAGTATTTATAGGACTATTTCTCTCTATACCATTTGTATTTCATATACCTTTGACTATTGGATGTTCTTATAGGCACTATAGTATTGCCAGTGTAACAGTATAGCTTCCGTCCCCCTCCTCGCCCCTACCTGGGCTCGAACCAGGAACACATCGACAACAGCCACACTTGAAGCATCGTTACCCATCGCTCCACAAAAGCCGCGGCCCTTGCAGCGCAAGGGGAATAACTACTCCAAATCTAAAAGCGAGTGACGTTTGAAACAGTATTAGCGCACACCCAGCTAACTAGCTAGCCATTTCACATTGGTTACACCAGCCATTAGGCTGATAAGCTTGCAGTCATAAACAGTGCTGTGCTTGCGAAGAGCTGCTGGCAAAACGCACAAAAGTGCTGTTTGAATGATTACGGGCCTGCTGCTGCTCAGTCAGACTGCTCTATCAAATCAGACTTAATTATAACATAATAACACACAGAAATACGAGACTTTGGTCATTAATATGATCGAATCCGGAAACTATCATTTCGAAAACAAAACGTTTATTATTTCAGTGAAATACGGAACGGTTCGGTATTTTATCTAACGGGTGGCTTCCCTAAGTCTAAATATTATCGTTACATTGCACAACCTTCAATGTATGTCATAATTACGTAAAATTCTGGCAAATTAGTTCGCAATGAGCCAGGCAAACTGTTGCATATACCCTGACTCTGTGTGCAATGAACGCAAGAGAAATGACACAATTCCTCCTGGTTAATATTGCCTGCTAATCTGGATAGTAGTTATAACTAGTGATTATGATTGATTGTTTTTTATAAGATAAGTTTAATGCTAGCTAGCAATTTACCTTGGCTTCTACTGCATTCGCGTAATAGGCAGGCTACTCGTGGAGTGCAATGGTTAGAGCGTTGGACTTGGTAACTGTGCGGTTGCAAGATTGTAACCTGCTGACAAGGTGAAAATCTGTCGTTCTGCCCCTGAACAAGGCAGTTAACCCACAGTTCCTAGGCAGTCATTGAAAATAATAATGTGTTCTTAACTGACATGCCTAGTTAAATAAAAAGGTATAAAAAAATATAATTACAAAAATAATAATAATCGGAAATCGGCGCCCAAAAATTTCTGATTGTTATGAAAACTTGAAATCGGCCCTAATTAATCGGCCATTCCGATTAATCGGTCGACCTCTACTTCATACCAACCGCTATGGTGACCCACGACTAGATCATAGCAAGTCAAGGGAAAGTGAATGTTTGTCCCCTTGGCCTTGCACTATTATGGCCAATATCGTACACCCCATTGGAACATATTGTGGACTGGAGTACAGGGTCAGACAGTATACAGTTTTTTGTGTTATTTTTATTGCTTGTGTCTGTTCCCATTCTACATGATATACTGTAATAAAGAGATCCTAACCTTTCCAACAAAGGCAGAAGAACATGTAGTGGTTATCAATACCTCCACATAACTCTTTTAATTGTGCCCTGAGGGCACCACTAACCCAGTGGCCTGGTTTCACCATAACATAGCTGTGTACTGGGGCACTCTGGAAGTGCTGGTATCAGTCACACAGACAGAATGGGACTGGGTAACTTATCCTGTTAGCGCTAGAGAGGGGCACTGTTTTCTAGCCTAGGACTATATATCACCTATAACATCTTGCGCTGTACAGTCACAGTGGCATGGCAGTTAATAGTGATTTTACCATAGCTTTGATTTTGGGCCAAGATCCTGGTTTTTGCAGCCAACCATGTCTTCAAGCTCCGCTTGTATAGACGCTGCAGCTATTGCAGTTGTATGTTATAAGGAGGGCTGTGTGTGTGTGCTGTCGTTCTGTTGTGGGTAGAGAACAGCTGAATATTTCATGGCGAGCGGCAGCAACGGGATCTGATCGCTAGTGTGTGTGTACGACTGTGCGTGCGTCTCTCCGTTTCATTCCTCCATAGTGTCTGCAGATAATTCCCTGAGAGAGAGATAGGCAGGGCAAATAGGACTGTGTGGGGGCTTGATTGTGCCTGCCCTGAAAACGAGAGGCACTTAACTGCTCTGAAACGCCACTTACCTTGGGAGAGGGAGGAGGTATGCAGTCTGGCCATGCAATATACATTCTAGACCATACTATAGCAATTTGGAGAGAGAGTGCAAATGTATAGGTAAATATCAAGTCAGTCGGTCACACACAATAGAGGAATATCAACTCTGTCTCTGTCTTTCTGTCCCTCTCCCTTTCTCCTTATTCTCTCTTCTATCTCTCTCTGTCTCTTTCTTTCTATCCCTCTCTCCCTTTCTCCTTATTCTCTCTCTTCTATCTCTCTCCCTGTCTCTCTTTATCCTATTTCTCCCCCTCTCTCTCTTCTCTCCCTATCTCTATCTGCCTCTTTCTCTCTGTCTCTCTCTCTACCTCTGCCTACGTTGTCATTTTGTCACTGTAAAGTGGTGCAGTAGGTGTTTGCTAATTCTCTCCATGTACTGTAGCAGATGGTGGCTTCAAAATGCTGAAAATGTTCCAGATAAGCAAATTATATACCCTGCTTTAACATTTATAGCAGCCTATTTCTCTGCTTCCATCCCAAATGGCACCCTATTCTATATGTAGCGCACTAGTTGTAAAACCCTTGTAAAACTGACCATCCTACCAATCCTCGACTTTGGCGATGTCATTTACAAAATAGCCTCCAATACCCTACTCAACAAATTGGATGCAGTCTATCACAGTGCAATCCGTTTTGTCACCAAAGCCCCATATACTACCCACCATTGCGACCTGTACGCTCTCGTTGGCTGGCCCTCGCTTCATACTCGTCGCCAAACCCACTGGCTCCAATGCCTAGGGTGCCATTTGGAATGCATATTCTGTTAGAGCCTAAAGAAATGTATGAGAAATGTGAGAGGGACATATGCTGTCTGTGTTCTTAATGAGTTACGATGCTCGACTGATATTATGTGGTTGTTCCAGCCTCTGTGTTCAAATGCACTTATTGTGAGTCACTCTAAAGTTTCTGCAGAGTGTTTTGCAGTTGTTATGCATTGTCTTTTCTGGTATATATCAACGTATCCTTCTCCAGTCTATATGCCTTTTGAACCATGCATCCCACTGCTGGCTTGCCGGGTTGGTCCTGTTCAGTCACTGGATAGGAGACCATATGCTGCTAGTGTTGTAGGGCCAGTAAGAGGCACTTTCCTCTGGTCTAAAAAAACATCCCAATGCCCCAGGGCAGTGATTGGGGACATTGCCCTGTGTACGGTGCCGTCTTTCTGATGGGACGTTAAACGGGTGTTCTGACCATCTGTGGTCACTAAAGATCCCATAGCACTTATTGTAAGAGTAGGGGTGTTAACCCCGGTGTCCTGGCTAAATTCCCAAGCTGGCCCTCATACAGTGCCTTGCAAAAGTATTCATCTCCCTTGGCGTTTTTCATATTTTGTTGCATTACAGCCTGTCATTTAGATTGATTTTTATTTGGATTTCATGTAATGGACATACACAAAATAGTCCAAATTGGCAAAGTGAAATGAAAAAAAAAAAAAAACGGAAAAGGGTTGCGTGCATATGTATTCACCCCCTTTACTAATTACCTTTAGAAGTCACATAATTAGTTAAATGAAGTCCACCTGTGTGCAATCTTAGTGTCACATGATCTGTCACATGATCTCAGTATGTATACACATGTTCTGAAAAGCCCCAGAGTCTGCAACACCACTAACCAAGGGGCACCACCAAGCAAGCAGCACCATGAAGACCAAGGAGTTCTCCAAACAGGTCAGGGTCCTGGAGAAGTACAGATCAGGGTTGGATTATAAAAAAATATCAGAAACTTTGAACATCCCACGTAGCACCATTAAATCCATTATTAAAAAATGGAAAGAACGGGCCCGGTAATCTGGAATTTAATTATTTTTGGGGGGTGGGGGGTGTATAATTTGATTCCTATCACTTTGAAGATGCAAAATATTTTTTATTGTGAAACAAACAAGAAATAAGACAAAAAAACTGAAAACTTGAGCATGCAACTATTCACCCCCCACCCCCAATACTGCACACCAGCAGAACCCCCCCAAATGCAATACTTTGTAGAGCCACCTTTTGCAGCAATTACAGCTGCAAGTCTCTTGGGGTATGTCTCTATAAGCTTGGCACATCTAGCCACAGGGATTTTTGCCCATTGTTCAAGGAAAAACTGCTCCAGCTCCTACAAGTTGGTTGGGTTCTGATTGTGTGAAGTAATCTTTAAGTCATACACACAGATTCTCAATTGGATTGAGGTCTAGGCTTTGACTAGGCCATTCCAAGACATTTACAGTGGGGCAAAAAAGTATTTAGTCAGCCACCAATTGTGCAAGTTCTCCCACTTAAAAAGATGAGATTTTCATTTCATTCATTTTCATTTTCATCATATGGGAGAATGTAATTTTCATCATATGTACACTTCAACTATGACAGACAAAATGAGAAAAAGAAATCCAGAGAATCACATTGTAGGATTTTTAATTAATTTATTTGCAAATTATGGTGGAAAATAAGTATTTGGTCAATAACAAAAGTTTATCTCAATACTTAGTTATATACCCTTTGTTGGCAATGACAGAGGTGAAACGTTTTCTGTAAATCTTCACAAGGTTTTCACACTGGTTTTCATGCTGGTATTTTGGCCCATTCCTCCATGCAGATCTCCTCTAGAGCAGTGATGTTTTGGGGCTGTTGCTGGGCAACACGGACTTTCAACTCCCTCCAAAGATTTTCTATGGGGTTGAGATCTGGAGACTGGCTACCACTCCAGCACCTTGAAATGCTTCTTACGAAGCCACTCCTTCGTTGCCCGGGCGGTGTGTTTGGGATCATTGTCATGCTGAAAGACCCAGCCACATTTCATCTTCAATGCCCTTGCTGATGGAAGGAGATTTTCACTCAAAATCTCACGATACATGGCCCCATTCATTCTTTCCTTTACATGGATCAGTTGTTCTGGTCCCTTTGCAGAAAAACAGCCCCAAAGCATGATGTTTCCACTCCCATGCTTCACAGTAGGTATGGTGTTCTTTGGATGCAACTCAGCATTCTTTGTCCTCCAAACACGACGAGTTGAGTTTTTACCAAAAAGTTATATTTTGGTTTCATCTGAACATATGATATTCTCCCAATCTTCTTCGGATCATCCAAATGCTCTCTAGCAAACTTCAGACGGGCCTGGACATGTACTGGCTTAAGCAGGGGGACTTCTGGCACTGCAGGATTTGAGTCCCTGGCGACGTAGTGTGTTACTGATGGTAGGCTTTGTTACTTTGGTCCCAGCTCTCTGCAGGTCATTCACTAGGTCCCCCTGTGTGGTTCTGGGATTTTTGCTCACCGTTCTTGTGATAATTTTGACCCCACGGGGTGAGATCTTGTGTGGAGCCCCAGATCGAGGGAGATTATCAGTGGTCTTGTATGTCTTCCATTTCCTAATAATTGCTCCCACAGTTGATTTCTTCAAACCAAGCAGCTTACCTATTGCAGATTCAGTCTTCCCAGCCTGGTGCAGGTCTACAATTTTGTTTCTGGTGTCCTTTGACAGCTCTTTGGTCTTGGCCATAGTGGAGTTTGGAGTGTGACTGTTTGAGGTTGTGGACAGGTGTCTAGGCTTATACTGATAACAAGTTCAAACAGGTGCCATTAATACAGGTAACGAGTGGAGGACAGAGGAGCCTCTTAAAGAAGAAGTTACAGGTCTGTGAGAGCCAGAAATCTTGCTTGTTTGTAGGTGACCAAATACTTATTTTCCACCATAATTTGCAAATAAATTCATGAAAAATCCTACAATGTGATTTTCTGGATTTTTTTATTCTAATTTTGTCTGTCATAGTTGAAGTGTACCTATGATGAAAATTACAGGCCTCTCTCATCTTTTTAAGTGGGAGAACTTGCACAATTGGTGGCTGACTAAGTACTTTTTTGCCCCACTGTACACAGATCGCATGAGAGAGGAAAGTACACAACACAATGAAGAGTGAGATGGATAGAGACAGTTCATGAAAGTATGCCTTATCTACTTTGAATAACTAGTCAAATGATTTAGTCAGACATCTCTGCAGCATACGTTAGGCAGGCTAGTCTAGCTAAATAGGATGACAGTACAGTATGGGGAGCACAGATAATGTTGTTTGGCTGCTACTACCAGAGCAGAGATGAGAAATATGATTTTTAAAGAATGAAAAATGACGAAGTCATCAAATCAAAACAAAGGAATATACACAACTGAAATATTATATTATTTCATAGTAATTTCCTATTTTCTATTGATGTCTACCCAATGTGGACCTGACGGAGACAATGGAATATTTTTTATATTTTGCCAATTGAATGTCCACTGTTTTAGGTTTTGGAATTTCAATAAAAAAAATCTAAAATCATATTAATCTCATTCTTTCGTAATGCATCTGATGCTGATTTTTTTTGGTTAACTGTGATTATTTTAAAATAATTGTACCGAAACCGAACTGACCTCAAAAAGCACTAATCGCTCATCACTAATGGGTACAGATTTTTATAAACTTATAATTTGAAATGGATAATGTACCTGTAACCACCCCAACAAAAAAATAACAAAACAAATGCACATTTGGTCACCATTTTGTTTAAAGTCCACTTGGGTAAATGTGTTGGTTTTGTGTTCAATACTGCATGCCCCTGCATATGAAGTAGAATAGGTCTACAGGAAAATGGTTTGCCCACTTTGGTAGAGCAGAAACATCGGACTGTGTGTGTGTGCATGTGTGTGGCCGTGGTTGTGTTTGAATTCCCCCAGTCCTGCGTCTTGGCAGTAGGAGAGTAGCACTGTTGTTGGCATTCACGTCAGCCACTCCACAACAGCTACTCCGTGCCTGGTACCCCTCACTGTATCCCTGTCTTTTCTTCCACTTAAGACCCCTCTCACTCTCTCTCTCTCTCTCTCTCTCTCGCTCTCTCTCTTCCCCTCTCTCTCTCTCTCGCTCTCTCTCTCTTTCTCTCACACACCCTCTCTCTCTCACTCTTTCTCTCTCTCTCTCTCTCTCTCTCTCTCTCACACACACACACACACACACACACACACACACACCCACACACACACACACACACACACACACACACACACACACACACACACACACACACACACACACACACACACACACACACACACACACACACTCTCTCTCACCCCCCCCCCCCTCTCTCTCTCCCTCCTCTGTCTTGATGCTGCATAGTGAATGCTGGCAGCCTCTCAAGTCCCCACAGAACTCTGCAACATACACTATTTGTATTTATTTTTCTTTGGGAGGAATGTGTGTGTGTGTCAGTGAGACGGAGGGAGTTTGTGTGGTTGAAAAGCATGTGTGTACTGTATGTGTGTGTGATGTGATTGGAGTCACAGCATAATGCAGTACAATCATTTGCAACAAATCTCCTCTCACTTCATTCTTCCCTCTTGATTCATATTTCACCTCACTATTCCTCCGATACACAGTTCCATTCCCCTTGAGAATCGTTTAATCACTCTACTCTTCTCTCTGTGAATAACATCAAGAAATCACATTAATGCTGGATCTGAAAGTATTACCCTCAAAGTATTACTACAAGTCGCCAACTGAAATACAATACGCCAGTCTCACCCAGGTAGACCTGAATAGAATGTGAAAGGAGAAGGCCAGCCCTCTAACAAATTGCATATAAACAAATAGCTGTGGGCCAATTGGTTGACCTGTAGCCAAAGTCTTTGATTGTAAGTGAGCAAGAGAGAGAGAGAGAGAGAGAGCCGGGAGGGGAGCATTCCTTGCCACATAATTAGCTTTCATTTGGGTCCCCTGGCCTGGATTACCCTCTCTATCCCTCCTTCTCTTACCCCTTCCCTTCATCCCTCTTCCCACTCTCTCCATATATGCATGTCAAGCACTTGGTGATCTAGTGTCTGTGAGGTGAGGATCTGATACATGTGTCAGTTACCCCTGGAGACAGTCTTGAGTCAAAAAGACAAAGGGAGCAAAAAAGCAGATATGATGAGAGGATGTCAGGAAGAAAGGGGGAGGTAGAGGCTGAGAAGTAGAGGGAGAGTGAGAGATGGAGTAAGCTGAGAAACAAAAAGAGAGAGAAAGAAGGTGAGAGCTAGGAAGAGGTGATAGAGGGAGAAATATATAGAGGAGGAGACAGGGAGAAGAGAAGTGTTCTCCACCCTGAAATGCTGCAGGGTTTGGCTTGGCACGCCAGGCACGGTCACCATTGTTTGGAGTAAGATTGTCACAAAGAAACTAGGTTGGCACAGTACAGAGGGACAAGGTGTATTGTGAGTGAACAGCCCCGGAGATCAGCTTGGTTGACAGGAGAGTACCTTGTTTACGACTGTCCTGTATGGGAGACACCTCTCTGATTGGTTGGGCTAAAAGAGGAAGACAAATTTTGGTTGAACGCATTCAGTTGTGCAACTGACTAGATACCCCCCTTCCCTTTCCTTTCCTCCATTAACACCACAGTAATGACAACAGGCAGGTAGATGCACAAGACACCGTAGTGACAACAGCATTACCACAGACAGGTGCTAGTGCTACCACAGTGAGATGCTATCTTTGGTTGAATTTTGCAGCAGAAAGGCTGCTGTATAGGTAAAAGAGTCCTACGAAGTGTACCGCACTCTAAATGATAACTCTGATTCATCAAATTCCACATGCTGACCGCAAGGCACTGCAGAGGGTGGTACGCACAGCCGAACACACCATTGGGTGCACACAGTCTGCCCTCCAGGACATCTACAACACCAGGTGTTGCAGGAAGGCCAAGAAGATCATCAGGGACCTGAGCCACGGCCTGTTCTCCCCGCTTCCATCACTCTGACGCGGGCAGTACTGGAGCATCATGGTGAAAACTGACTGGCCAATAGCTTCTACCCCCCTGGGACACAGCCTGACTCTATCCTTCTACTACCCCTGCCAAAGTCAACTTACATGCTGTGAGACAGTTGGGCTCAGCAGGCTCAGACTGTGTGGGTTTAACATTAAGCTGCTGGGCCCTGGGAGAGGGGGAGGTGGGGGAAGAAGTACACGGAGGAGGGGAGCTGGGGAGGAGAGGTATAGGGGAGATTGGGGAGGTGATAATGCAAGAGGGAGGTGTTAAGGATGTAGCTGTGTTGTGGTGTTGGCCTTTTGGGATCCGCTGTTGTTGACTTAAATATACTCAAATATTAATTTATTTTATTACCTTTATTTAACTGGGCAAGTCAGTTAAGAACAAATTCTTGTTTACAATGACGGCCTAAACTGGCCAAACCAAGACGACGCTAGGCCAATTGTGCACCACCCAAGGGACTCCCAATCACCGCCGGTTGTGATACAGCCTGGAATCGAACCAGGGTCTGTAGGGACGCCTCAAGTATTGAGATGCAGTGCCTTAGACCACTGCACCACTCGGGAGCCCCAGGCTATCAGGAAGGGAAGGAAGGAGGAGAGAAGCCTCAGCCTTCCCCTCTCTTAGGGGTTGGGGGATCTGGGGAGGTTGGTGGGGTGGAGAGTTCATCACCAGATCTCAAAGTCCATTGTTCCAGTGGAGTGTGTGAGTGACGGAGAGTGTGTGTGTGTCACTCTGTCTTTTTTAGACGTTAGTTCTTTTGCTCTTCCACTGACAGTCTGTAGCCTACCGTCTATCTCCCCCGGTCTGAAATACAATTTCTCGCCATTCACTCTTCCCCTCTCTCTCTCTCTCTCTCTCTCGCTCTCTCTCTCTCTCATATACCCACACAGAAGCTCAAATATGCAAACAACTTTTTATACACCTGATTGGGACATCTGACACTCTCAAATCATCAAACCCACACAGAACTCCATCGCTCCACTTTTCAGGTTTTGAACCTGTAGATAAATGTACCGTGTCATTGGATGAGACTGTTTGAGTGGAGATAGCATGTCACTTCCCCCCTCTCGTAAAGCCGCTCTGTTCTATGGAAGAGAGGCAGGGCAGGGCAGGGCTCTCTCTCTCTCTCTCTCTCTCTCTCTCTGTCTCTCTCTCTCTCTCTCTCTCTCTCGGGGCCAGCTCAGCTGAAGCCAGTTGCTCAGCAACAACCCAGGGAGGAGGGGGGAGTGGCCTAATCTCAACAACTGTTGCCAGAACTGAGCTCCCTCTGTGTGAATGTGAGCCAGCCGGAGAGCGAACAACCAAATGAGTGTGTGTGAGAGAGTTGCTGCATCTCTGCATGTGTGTGAGAGAGTGAGGTAGTTGCAGTGTGTGTGAGTCGTGCTCTCACAGAGGAGCTAAGCCAGCCAGCACAGTTTTAGAGGCTCTGAAAGAGCACTCTCTCCTCTCCTCCTTTTCTCTCCCTCTTTTTCTGGACGACACTGATCCAAAAGACTGCCATTTGGACTATCTAAACCCCTGCCACTTTCTGTACTGATCTGGCTTCACCTGTGTGTGTAAGAAGAAAGGCAGAGGACTTAGCCCTTGGTTTGAGGGGCGAGTTGGATGACTTCTGCAGATGAGGGCTTGGCCGGTGGAGTGTTGGGCCAGGGGGACCACCATGGCTCCCCTCAAATAATGGATGGGGTAAGAGACAGAGCCTCTTTGCTACGGGACGGGGGTAGGGAGACAGAGGGGTAGAAGGATAAGAGAGAAGGATCTGGGGCGGAGGTTAGAGGTTGGGGGATCTGGGAGTGTGGAGAGTTCAGCACCAGAGCTCAAAGTCCATTGTTCCAGTGTGAGGGACGGAGAGTGTGTGTTTTGTGTGTGTGTCTGCGTATGACCCTTTCTCTCTCTCACTCTCTCATTAGTTTATTTTGCTCTTTCTTCCACTGACAGTCTGTAGGCTACCGTCTATCTCTTTTAACAAAATACAATTAATCACCATTCACTCTTCATCTCTCGCCTCCCTCTCTGACCAGCTAGCCCCGGATTTCAATTAATCCCATTACAATCAGAGGAGGGGTGAACCGAGACAGCACCCCGCAACCGGCTGTACACACACACACACACACACACACACACACACACACACGGAGAGAGAGAAAGAGAGAGAGAGTTTTTAAGTGTACAGTATGGGCTGAGGCTTAATGTTGTCCACTCCAGCTGTGTAACTTAGCCTATGGTTCAGTGAGAAAGGAGAAGTTTATCCCACACAACAATGTGTCAAAATAGGAAGTCTTACATTCAAGCTGTCGGAATGGATGATAGGGTTTCACAATGTTTGAGTTTCCTTGATCAGTACCTGTGACTTTGTCAATATAATTACCGACATGTTGTAATTGTGGTCTCAGTTCCACAGAAAAGAGGAAAGGTGTCTGTTTATCATACGGTAGATAGCTAGTTTCTCTCACAGTGACATGTGACATGGCTAGCCGTATCTGTTTGAATAAGACGGCTCATGTTCTGTAACAAAACATTACGTAATGAGATGTGTCCTCTTCTTCTGATAGCTGATAGGCCTAAGCTATATCGTTTTGGTCCAAACCAGATCTACCTGTCTAACACTGTATTTTGATCTGGGCAGGAATAACTACACTAAACAAAAATATAAACGCAACATGTAAAGTGTTGGTCCCATGTTTCAAGAGCTGAAATAAAAGATCCCAGAAATGTTCCATATGCACAAAAATCTTATTTCTCCCAAATGTTGTGAACAAATTTGTTTACCTCCCTGTTAGTGAGCATTTCTCCTTTGCCATGATAATTCATCCACCTGGTGTGTCATATCAAGAAGCTGATTAAACAGCATGATTATTACACAGGTGCACCTTGTGCTGGGGACAATAAAAGGCCACTCTAAAATGTGCAGTTTTGTCACATAACACTACCACAGATGTCTCAAGTTGAGGGAGCGTGCAATTGGCATGCTGACTGCAGGAATGTCCACCAGAGCTGTTGCCAGAGAATTAAATGTTCTCTACCATAAGCCGCCTCCAACGTCGTTTTTAGAGAATTTGGCAGTAAGTCCAACCGTAGACCACGTGTGGGCGAGCGGTTTGCTGATGTCATCATTGTGAACAGATTGCCCCATGGTGGCAGTAGGGTTATGGTATGGGTATGCATAAGCTACAGACAATAAGCACAATTGCATTTAACCAATGGCAATTTGAATGCACAAAGATACCGTGACGAGATCCTGAGGCCCATTGTCATGCCATTCATCCGCTGCCATCACCTCATGTTTCAGCATGATAATGCACGGCCCCATGTCGCAAGGATCTGTACACAATTCCTGGAAGGTAAAAATGTCCCAGTTCTTCCATGGCCTGCAAACTCACCAGACATGTCACCCATTGAGCATTTTTTGGCTGTTCTGTATCGACGTGTATGACAGCATGTTCCAGTTCCTGCCAACATCCAGCAACTTTATACAGCCATTGAAGAGGAGTGGGACAACATTCCACAGGCCACAATCAACAGCCTGATCAACTCTATACAAAGGAGATGTGTCGAACTGCATGAGACAAACGGTGGTCACTCCAGATACTGACTGGTTTTCTGATCCATGCCCCTACCTTTTTTTAAGGTATAGGTGACCAACAGATGCATATCTGTATTCCCAGTCATGTGAAATCCATAGATTAGTGTCAAATAAATGTATTTAAATTGACTGATTTCCCTATATGAACTATAATTCAGTAAAATCTTTTAAATTGTTGCAAGTTGCGTTTATATTTTTGATCAGTATAGATAATAGTCACGGTCATTATAGACACTGACCCAGGATGAATGGTCTATAATCCACTCAAAACAATAATTCCTCTTGAACTTTAAACAGTTCATGTGTGTATGTGTGTGTGCTTGCATTCGTTTTTGTGTCCGTAAGTGTGTCTACTGGTGGGGGTCGTTCTAACGGCTGAGAGCTGAATGTGTTACCAGGCTGATAGAAGGGAGCTGAGAGGGGCTGGGTCAGTGATACCTGCTGTGTGTTAGTGCTGTCCTATTAAATACTATTAAATGATGTAAGCCACACTTCCCTTAGATGTAGAGGAGAGTCTGGATAGTATGGAGAACTAGCCAATACTGACAGAAGGTAACACACTCTCTCCACAGAAAAACAATGGACTTTATTATCTAAAGTTCATGGCACCAAAGTAATATTATATTAAAGACA
The DNA here is from genome assembly GCF_002021735.2 of Oncorhynchus kisutch. Taxonomy (NCBI): domain Eukaryota; kingdom Metazoa; phylum Chordata; class Actinopteri; order Salmoniformes; family Salmonidae; genus Oncorhynchus; species Oncorhynchus kisutch. The sequence continues at coordinate 44,625,703 of NC_034193.2, forward strand.
TGGCACCTCTCTATCACTTTCCACTCTCCATTCCAAGGGCATTTTTAGCACGGCTTTTCTGAACCCTGATATGGCCTGTCTCCATTATGGCGTCTATATCAGGGCTTTATTCTGGTAGTCGGGGTTGGTTTTGTTTTGATATGAAACAACTGCCTCTAACTGGTTTGTTTGAACATGACCAGGGCCCAGTTGCTCAACACTTGTTGCTCAATGTCAACAGGTTTAACACCATGAGGACAAATGGATGGCCAGCATGTTGATGACACTGTAATATGACTCCTAGGGCACTGATACCGATACTAGGGAATATTACACAGACTACATTGGCTCTCTCACCCTCTCTTTATCTGTCTTGAGTATGCGTTCCTGAAATACTCTGTCAGATAGTCAGGATGACCGACCCATACCAAGGATACCTTTAATCTATCTGACACGCATGCACGCACGCACGCACACACACACACACACACACACACACACACACACACACACACACACACACACACACACACACACACACACACACACATATGGTGCACACACAAAATAAAACACACACACATACACATACCCTACTCAACATAACCCCTGAAACTCCCCAGTATAAAACTTGAAATCTCACACCCCAGCCTAATCCTAGTCCTGAGGAAAGAAAAAACAGCTGAGGGAAATGTCACCACAGGACCGACCGTCCAGCCCGTGTGGCACAGAGACACAAACACATGTTTGTTCCCACCTGGCTCTTCGGGGAACAGGTAGCTGATTAGGTTACTAGGAATGTTCTCCAGGACAAAGGAATGGAGAACATTTTTTACTGGGAAACCCAATACAGCCAATTGGGTTGATACAGGGATACAGGGACACTCTGGAAAACACAGGACAGGAAACACTCTGGGGTGGGTGTGGGTGTGTGAAATGGGTCCTTCCTATCGTCGAAGATAAAGCGTGTGTTTGTTTGAAACACACCCCCTGAAAATGTGACAGATCAATGGCACATAATGAATGGTGGTTTGGAGAAGCTGAGTCCACAGAGAGACTCGAGGACCTACTACTGTACAGGTGTCCTAGAACAAGTATACAGGAGCGGCTGTCAGTTATGAGGTTGTGTGTATGAGGGTGTGTGTCCATTTCTAAGTGTTTGTGTTTGTGTGTGTCTATAGTTTATGTGTCAGCACGTGCCTCACGCATTTCTGTTTGTGTCTGTGTGTGTCTCAGTAGCCGAAACCTGAAGTGCTTATAGAGACTTCTAGTGATTACTTTACAGAATGCTGCTGGATTATGAGTCATCAGTTCCTGTTCTCTTCTGACTCTCAGGTTTTTTTTACTCCGTCTGTGACTGTGTGGGCTGAGAGTCTCTCCATTGCTGCAAGAGGTTGAATCATAACGATCCAAAACACACACATAGGAAACACTGGAAATAACCTCAGCTGTACTCAGAGAAGGAAACATACTGACTAAACAGTTAACACATAGGCCTACTGGTAAAGGACATATAAAATAGACTTAAAAAGCAATATTGTTTAGTTACTGCACAGGTAGACTCCATTGTGTTGGAGAGAGCACTTGAATCGAATGCCGGCTGCTGAGTTAGAGTGTAAGACAGAGATAAAGAGACTGAAAAGCGCTCTGCATTGCGTCAACAGTATGAGATTTGGTTCTTATCTTCGCAAGCACAGTCAGAGAAACACCAGCAAAGCCACAGTATGCCTCTCTCTTTCCTTCACTGTCTCTCACTCTCCCAGTCTATCTTTTTTCCCCTCCCTCTTGGTCTCTCTCTCTCTTCCCCCACTCCTGTTTCTGCTGACACACAAAATTGAATTTCGCCAGTCAATGTCTGTCCCAGTGGGTGGCTGCTCATACCTACTGCTCTCTCTCGCTCTCTTTCTCTCGCTCGCTTTCTCGCTCGCTTTCTCTCGCTTTCGCTCTCTCCGTCCCTCATCTCTCCAACATACCCAATATCCATAAAAGATCATCCAGACTTTAATCCAAGGAATAATTATCCAGACTATCTGAATATTTCCCATCTCTGGACCACGGGAGAGAGAGATGCAGATGGTGGGAAAATGATAGGAGCCAGGCTAGAATACATGGTATAGCTAAATTATCCTTTCAGATTTCCCATGCGGAAGTTGAAAGGAGGTAATACGACGCATGTCTCGTTCTGTCTCGTTCTCTTAGGCTAAGTAGAAGGAGAAGAGAGAGTGGAAACATTGCCAGTGGAAAACTTGTCCTTAGGCGTTAAGTATAGTATAGTATAGCATATATACCTTGTTGTTATGGTGAGATGTTGGCCTGCATCATGCTCACTGTTCAGTCATGATGAAGCAGCTTCTTAAACCATCTCCCATCCTCTTCCTTCTTCCTCAGTCAATAGTAGTGTGAACTGCATGGTTATCCAGATGATTGCCTACTGGACCTGGGCTGCAGATCAATGACATGTCCAGCGCTCAAATGTTATTGACCTTCAGCACCACATAGGATCAGAGAGGGAGTAGTCCATTTTATTCATTAGTCTTAGGAACAGTGTTGTCTCCACTTAAAAGGAACTTAGTCCTGGGAAAGAGGTAGTTGTCAATCAGAGGTGTTTTAAGGCTTTTACAATATTGTTAATGTTACATGACATTTGCGAGAGAATTAGAGTGAGAGAGAAAGATGTGTGAAAGTGGAGGCTACAACTTTCTGTTTGAGCAGGATAAATGTAGCCCAAATTCATCCAATGTGTGTATTAATATATTCATGTTATCTCGCCATACTCTGAACAGATGGTGCTTTAAAATGGAAATGTCTCTTTTCCACTAACTTGCTGAATTTTTCCAAACTATTATCAAGGTTTTTTCCAAGGTTTGTGTGCCAACATGCTTTAAATATCTTGGACATGTTTGACTATGTATTTGCATGAATATCATTGAATATCATGCTGCATTATACTGGGAACTAAAGTTGAGATGATTCAGAAGTGTTGTAAAGGTGTACTTTACTGTTGTATAACACATACATATACAGTGCAGGTGTACTATCTTAATTGATCACTGTTGTGAGAGCGGGAAATGTAAGTTGTAGTGTATTCAAGTTTTAAGAAGGCGTCTAAAGTTAGTAATTTCCACTTTAACATGTCAGACTTGACTTATCCAAACAAAAAATGTGTCAACCCCTAAACACATGTCCATTAATTGTAACCATCGGGTTCTTGGTCACTCCCCAATTGCTCAGTTTTGCCAGACGGCCAGCTCTAGGAATTGTCTTGGTGGTTCTAAACTTCTTCCATTTAAGAATGATGGAGTCCACTGTGTTCTTGGGGACCTTCAATGATGCAGACATTTTTGGTACCCTTCCCCAGATCTGTGCCCCGACACAAACCTGATCTACGGACAATTCCTTCGACCTCATGGCTTGGTTTTTGCTCGGACATGCACTGTCAACTGTGGGACATTACATAGACAGGTGTGTGCGTTTCCAAATCATGTTCAATCAATTGAATTTACCACAGGTGGTCTCCAATCAACTTGTTGAAACATATCAAGGATGATCTATGGAATCAGGATGTAACTGAACTCAATTTTGAGTCTCATATGAAAAAGGGTCTGAATACTTATGTAAATAAGGTATTTCTGTTTTAAATTTTTAATGTATTTGCTAACATTTCTAATAACCTGTTTTCGCTTTGTCATTATGGGGTATTGGGTTTAGATTGATGAGGATTTGTATTTATGTCATCTGTTTTAGAATAAGGCTGTAACGTAACGAAATGTGTGAAAAAGTCAAGGGGCCTGAATATTTCTGAATGCACTCTACGTATAAAATTTGTAAAACAGTATGTAAACATTATTAAAGTGACTACTGTTCCATTATTAAAGTGACCAGTGATTCCATGTCTATGTTCATAGGGCAGCAGCCTCTAAGGTGCAGGGTTGAGTAACCGGGTGGTAGCCGGCTAGTGATGGCTATTTAACAATCTGATGGCCTTGAGATAGAAGCTATTTTTCAGTCTCTTGGTCCCAGCTTTCATGCACCTGTACTGACCTCGCATTCTGGATGATAGCGGGATGAACAGGCCGTGGCTCGGGTGGTTGATGTCCTTGATGATCTTTTTGGTCTTCCTATGACATCAAGTGCTGTTGGAGTCCTTGAGGGCAGGCGGTATGTTGGGCACACCGCACCACCCTCTGGAGAGCCCTGCGGTGCAGTTTCCGTACCAGGCGGTACAGGATGCTCTCAATTGTGCATAATGTGCTCCAGCAACGTAGACTATCCCTAGTGACCATTATTGTTCAAACTAGAACCCATAACAAATGTATGATGAATGTTTTGTCTTTTTGCGTTTCACCATGTCCAACACCAAACATTACCCAAGAGCTAGGATGGCATCCATATTACACAGTACTCTATAGTTATTACAATTACACCATAGTCATACTGTAGTAAGAGGAGCGTCAACACGACAGGAAACTTGTCTTCAGATTCCCCTCCCTCTAAGTTTCTGTTGGCCAGATGGAACTTAGGGAATCGTGAGTCTTAGTCATTCCCATGGTTGGTGAAGCTGGTGTCAAGCCTCATGCCTCAATTATACATTTAATCTTTCATCCTCCCACTCTATCTCAGTTTTTCCCCCTTCTCTCTCTCTCTTTCTCTCTATTTCTGTCTACATCCTCCCACTCTATCTCAGTTTTTTCCCCTTCTCTTTCTCTCTCTGTCTCTCTCTCTCTCTCTCCATTCCTTTCTTTTCTTTCTCCACGTTGGTTCAACATCATTTCATTGTGTGGGCCCAGTGGGATATCATGTGTGAAAGTAGTCGCTACATCTGCCCAAGTCTGTTTGAGCCAGATGAATCTAGTCTAGATTCATCCCATATGTGTATTAATATATTCATGTTATCTCAAAATACTCTGAACAGATGGTGCTTTAAAATGTAAATGTAATTTTCCCACTAACATCAACTTGCTGATGTGACCAAACTATATTCATCAGTGTTTTTCCAAGAAAAACTGGAGGTTTGTGTGACAACATGTTGGAAATAGCATAGAAGTGTTTGCATGTATTTGAGTATAATTTGACTGTGGGTCCAGCTAAGAATATGTGGATGCTAATGCTCTTGCGTAACTGATGAACTGATATTAGTACAGGAACTAATATCATACATTAAGTTAGTTGAGATGGATTCCGTAATGTTTTACAGATATACTGTTGAATATCACAAACACACCTTGTAGATGCTTGTTGCTTAGTGGTAATTGTTGTTAAGGTGCTCCAGCAAGTGTGTCTGCCCAGCAAATGTATTGTTCAAACTTGAAGCCATAACAAATTAATGATGTATGTTTTTTGTTTTGCATTTCACCATGCCCGATACCACCCACAGCATTACCCAAGAGCTATGGTATGACACACCATATTACCACACAGTGTAGGTTAAACATCCCATGGTCATTAGACTGACACTCTATTTCCCCTTCCTCCCTCCCTCTAAGTTTCTGTTCATTGTCTAAGTCAATCCCATGGCTGGTGAAGCTGGTGTCAAGCCTCATGCCTCTATCTCAGTTTCTCTCCCCTTCTCTCTGACTCTCTCTCCCTCTTTCTCTCATCCCTCTCTGTGATCTCTCCACTCTGTTCTCCCTCAGTGGGTGTGTGACTGGAGGGGAAGAGCAGTTCCTTTCTTTCTCTCCTCTTCCTTTCTCTCTCCCTGTCTTTTCCCTCTCTCATGTCCTCTCCTCTAGTGCGCTGGATGTGAATAATAGATGGCTCTACTGATCCTCCTCTCAGAGATCCATGCTGTTCTCTCTCTCTCTCTCTCTCTCTCTCGCAGCACACAAACCCAATGTCTGCAGGAGCACCTTCTGGTTAATAGTAATGATTTGTCATGACTGTATCTAGCGCTTCTCTGCTGTCCAAAGCACTTTATATTGTAACTCAGTGCTTGCACCACTGATGTGGAGCCATTTCTCATTCTCTCTTTTTGTGCAGTGCTGTCACCCACCTGGCAATCTTCTCTCAGAAACTCTCATTCTCCTCTACCTGTGATATGACAGCAACTGACACTGACCTCACTTTAGTACCTATTGTCCCTGTGACACACAATCCCACCTCTGTAGGAGCCTCTAGTGTTTTTATATTAGTGTAGATAAAGAAAAGGGGATGAGGAGAGGAAGACATCTTTAGACTATTGATAAGCATCCCTTGAAATATAATTGCTTTCATGTTTGTAGTGTAGATGGAGGTGAGGAGACGAGGACAGGAAGACAGCGTAGACTATTGAGAAGCGTCCTTCTGAATCATCCTCTCTTTAGTCTTTAGACACAAACACAGCATTGCATCGCCCAGAGCTGGAGCCGCTCTACTCTACTGTGTGTAGCAGAGCATCAATAACAGTGATTTTACTGATGGGCTTTTCCCTCTCCAATGAGTGAGCAGGCCATGATGAGCCTAATAAAGACATCCGGCAGGCTGTGTCGGCCGATGACTGAGGGTGTGAGGAGAAATGAGAGAGAGGAGAGTAGAAATGGGAGAGAGAGGAGAGATGGGATAGAGGAGATGGGATAGAGGAGAGGAGAGATGGGAGAGGAGAGATGGGAGAGGAGAGAGGAGAGATGGGAGAGAGGAGAGATGGAAGACTTACAGTGGGGCAAAAAAGTATTTAGTCAGCCACCAATTGTGCAAGTTCTCCCACTTTTTTTTATTTATTTGCAAATTATGGTGGAAAATAAGTATTATGCCTGGTGGCATACCAAGGACTCTTTGGTAATAGAAAAGCCTTCTTCTACTCCATCACCTCTCCCTCTCTTCACACCTTCCAGACCCTGATCTCACTTGGGATGTGTGGAAGTGGAGGAAGAGAGAGAGAGGGAGAGGGTGGAATGAGTGATGGCCTGGATATAAGGAAACCAGGCCAGAACCCCTGGGTCTTGGGTCTCTCTCAGGTGGTTGGGGGCTTCCCATCTCCCACCTAATCGTTGATTGTAAGTTAGAGAGAGAGAAAGAGATTGAGAAAGAGTGAGAAAGAGACCAGAGAGAGAGAAAGACATTGAGCGAGAGAGATTGAGAGAGAGAGAGAGAGGGAAAGGGAGAGGACTCTAGTTGGAAGAGGCAGAAGGGGCATATAGCAGGAGACAGTGATCAAGTGTACACTACCCCCAGCTCATAAAGCCTGTGCTAACATGGCATCATAAAGAAGAGTGCAACCCCCTCTGGCATTCAAGGCAACACCCATTGGCTGCTCTGCGGCCATTTGGCTCATTTGGCAACCTCCACAGACATCTATATATAAGGCTCTGACAGCATCCTGGTGCACTTTTGGGAACACAACAAGAACATAGAGATGTGTACTGTAGGTATCCTAGGGATATGTGCCAAATGACTCCCATATAGTGTACTACATAGGGAACAAGGTGCCATTTGAGACGCAGGCTAGATATTCAGTTGTTATGGCCGCCAGGCTTTCCAGGATCAGTTTGTTTGTTGCGCGAGGATCAGGAAGAAGCTGTTATTGCCCTTCCTTGACCTGCCCGCTTCCCACACGCACACACTTCTGCACGCACACAAACACACACGCGCTTACGCACACACACGTACGCACACACACGCAGACACACATGCCAACACAACTTAATTGGTGGCATCAGGACATAGTTAGGGAATAGAAAATAAGCCTTTTTACACTCCATCACCTCATCCCCTCTACATCTCCTCACACCCTCCAGCCCCTGACGTCACCTGGGATGTGTGGAAGCGTGTTGGCCTGGATATAAGAAAATCAGACCAGAGCCCCTGGGTCTCGGTCTCTCCTGGGTCTTGATCTCTCAGGTTGTTGGGGGCTTCCCATCTCTCACTTGATTTTGAATGGGAAACCAGAGAGAGAGAGCGAGAGGGAGCGTTATAGAGAGAAAGAGGGAGAGAGTTAGAGAGACAGAGAACTCCAGTAAGTGATCCAGAGCTATCAATGTTAGAGAAGAGCAAGAATGGGCATATCCTGGGAGGTGGTGATCAACTGTACACTCTCTGATGCTCATAAATCTTGTACTAACATGGCACATGGCATTATTAAAGCAGAGTGCAACACCCTCTGGCATTCAAGTAACACCCACTGGCTGCTGTGAGGTCATTTGGCAACCTCCACAGACTGTATATATATGGCTCTGACAGCATCCTGGTGCACTTTTGGGAACACAGTGATGTGTTAGCCCGAGGTAGCCTAGGTATTCAGCTGTTATGGCCAGCAGGCTTTTCAGGAGTAGTTTGTTGTGCAAGGATCCGATAGAGAAGCTGGTCTCCATACACACACTGCTACACACACACACACACACACACACAACAACTCCACCCCCTTGGCCCCTCCCATTGATCACCCTGTTCCCACTGTTGTCAGAAAGGCTAAGGAGTGACTGGAGGAGTGCCAGCTGAACCCTGTCCAAAACAAACCACTACCCCATCCTTCTCTACCCTGTCTCTTCTGACCTAAGCTACCAACTGCTTACTGGCATAAAGGCATTCACCCACCCTGACCAAACTGTCCCAGTCTCTATTGTACTGGACTACCAGTGCTGGGGTGGCGCTGTCTGGCTGTCGGTGTTTGTGTGTGTGTGCGTGCGTGCGTGTTTGTGTGAGTGAGTGAGAGTATACGTGTGAGTGCGTGTGTGCAGAAGGGGTGTGTGTGTGCCTTCATTTTGTTTGTCTGTCTTTCTGTCTGTCCATCTGCCCTCAACTGAACTTTAATTCAGACTTAATGGAGGCCCTGTCTGAGTCTCATGTCTTGAGGGAGAAGACCTTTGGAAGTCGCTCAACTTCTGCACACTGAACTGTACTTTAACCAGATCCTACGCTGTACACACTGGCTATGCAAAGCGGCTTCCTCACGCCCAAATAGTTCTTCAGCCACAGGTGTCAATTCGGGTTAATCAACACCATTCACCTAAAATCGTACCAATTCTTTCTACTGTGTGTTTTTCTTTGTGCGTTTCCTGTAAGGAATTTACACTCTTCACTCTGCCTCCACTACTGCTACTTTTTTCTTGCAGTGTAATATTTCCATCCCGAGAGGTGCGATGGGGCCTAGGTTATTGCCTCTACCCCATGCTGGGTGGCATTCCATGGGGCATGGAGATGTGAAGACCCCCTTCTGGTCCTCTATGGAATACTAAACAGGCTCTTTCTCCTTGTATTGTCCCTGGCCCTCCCTGCCTCAGGGTCCCTGCTGCTGTCCCTTAATCCTACAGACTGTGTGTGTGTGTGTGTGTGTGTGTGTGTGTGTGTGTGTGTGTGTGTGTGTGTGTGTGTGTGTGTGTGTGTGTGTGTGTGTGTGTGTGTGTGTGTGTGTGTGTGTGTGTGTGTGTGTGTGTGTGTGCGCGATCGAAGGGCGGGTATGTGTGTGTGTGTGTTTATGTGCGATCAAGGGTTGGGTGTGTGTCCTGGGAGGCAGACATGCTCCAACAGCGCTTTAGTGAATTTAGGAATAGTGCTTTTGGCTTCCAGCCCTGAGTTTTCGTCCGTTAGCAGTTCAACCAGTATTGAGAGAGAGAGAGATCAGTTAGAGGTGACAGCCCTTGAGTGATATTGCCTTTACTATTCTCTAAAGCTATCTAATGCTCTGTGTAGGATGTACCTGTGTGTAATTGGGCTGCCCTCTGTACATCCCTCTTTCTCGTCTCTCTCTCACTCTTTCTCGTCTCTCTCTCTCACTCCCTCGTCTCTCTCACTCTCTCTCCCTCCCTCCCTCCTACTTCTCAGGCATGTAGAGATAAAGTAAGGTTCTTCTATTAGCATTAGACTGGATTAGAGCTGTTGGAGCGACACTGAATGAATGACAAGTGTCTCATGATCTTTACCCCCCCCCCCCCCCCCCCCACCTCAATACCGCCCGTGACCTCTGGGTCTTCTCACAGTGACGGGTTCCACTAGCCTAATTGAAATTCCTTTAGTGTTTCACTTACGACCTTGTTTGAGTTAAGACCACGTTTGAGCACTTGTTCTAGCCCTTGCATTTTAGGTTTTGTGCTCACTGATCACTGATCACCCAACATGTTTTGACCTTTACTGAAAGCCTAAGAATGTATCTGTCAGTGTTTCACGCTATCAATGTTTTGACTGGTGATATTAATAAGGCTGACAGTACTATTTGCGTTGTCCTGTAGTCTGCACAAAGATGTGTGTGCGCTTTCCAGATAGTGAGTGTGTACGTGCGTGTGTGTGTGTTCTGGGAGGCAGACAGGCTCCAACAGAGCTCTAGGGATGTTAGGAATTAAATAAATATAACTTTATTTAAGTAGGCAAGTCAGTTAAGAACAAATTCTTATTTACAATGACGGCCTACCCCGACCAAACCCTATGGGACTCCCAATCACAGCTGGATGTGATGCAGCCTGGATTTGAACCAGGAACACCTCTTGCACTGAGATTCAGTGCCTTAGACGGCTGCACCACTCAGGAGCCCAACAGGGAGAGAGAGAGAATTATGCCTTTATTAGCCTCTAATGCTCAGTGTGGGATGATATACATGTGTGTTATTGGTCTGCCCTCTGTACCTCTCTCTCTATCTCCCTCTCGTTCTCTCTCCCCCTCTCGTTCTCCCCTCCTCTCTCTCTCTCTCTCCCTCTCCCCCTCTTTCTCCCTCCCTCTTCCTACCCAACCTCTCTCTCACCCCCCCCTCTCCCTCTCTCCCTCTCCCTACCCTCCTCTCTCTCCCTCTCTCTCCCTCCCTCTCCCTCTCCCTACCCAACCTCTCTCCCCCCCCCCCCTCTCTTTCTCTCTCCCTCCCTCCTACTTCTCAGGAATGTAGAAATAAAGTAATGTTCCTCTATTATAGAGAACGATTGATACCGATTTTTTTTAGGGCCGATTGTTACGCCCTGGTCGAAATATATTGTGTTTATATTCATTTATTTGGTCAGGCTAGGGTGTGACATGGGTTTTTGTGGTGTGTTTCATCTTGGTGGTGTCTAGCATAGTCTATGGCTGCGTCAGGTGATTATCGTTGTCTCTGATTGGGAACCATATTTAGGCAGCCATATTCTTTGAGTATTTTGTGGGTGATTGTTCCTGTCTCTGTGTTATTGCACCAGTTCACGTACGTTTGTTTTTGTATAGTTTGTGTTTTTGTCTTCATTAAAGATGTATCGAACTAACCACGCTGCATTTTGGTCTGACTCTCTTTCACCCGAAGAAAACTGCTACAGAATCACCCACCACACCAGGACCAAGCAGCGTGGTGACCGGCAGCGACAGCAGAAGCAGCGAAAGGAGGAATGGACATGGGAAGACGTTTTGGATGGCAAGGGTTGTTACACTTGGGAGGAGATCGCCTCCCATGGGAACAGGTGGAGGCACTTAGGAGAGCAGAGGCAGCCGGAGAGAGGAGCCGACGATACGAGGGAACACGGTTGGCAAGGAAGCCCGAAAGTCAGCCCCAAAAATGTATTGGGGGGGGGGGGGGGGGGGGGGGGGGGGGGGGGGCTCAGGGAGAGTGTGGCAGAGTCAGGGTTCAGACCTGAGCCAACTCCCCCTGTTTATCGTGAGGAGCCAAGGAGGAGACCAGAACCAGAGCCGGTGTTGTAGGTGAGCGAAGCAGAGACTGTGAAGGAGTTAATGGGGAAATTGGAGGAGAGAGTAATGAGGGAGTTGCTAGTTTGGTGCTTTAGGTACGATATTCGTCCGACAGAGCGTGTCGGGGATTTGATGGCACCTGGGTCAGCGCTCCATACTCGTCCTGAGGTGCGTGTTAGTCGGCTGGTGAAAATTGTGCCAGCCTCACGCACTAGGCCTCCTGTGTACCTACCTAGCCTTGCACGTCTTGTGCCAGCCCTGCTCTCAGGCTCTCCAGTACACCTTCACGGTCCGGTCCATCCTGTGCCACCTTCACACACCAGTCCTCCGGTGGCAGCTCCCCGCGCCAGGCTTCCTGTGCGTGTCCTCGGCCCAGTACCACCAGTACCAGCACCACGCACCAGGCCTTCAGTGCGCCTCGCCTGTTCAGCGCTGCCAGAACCTTCCTCCTCTACAGCGCTGCTGGAGTCTCCTGCCTGTTCAGCGCTGCCAGAGCCTTCCTCCTCTACAGCGCTGCTGGAGTCTCCTGCCTGTTCAGCGCAGCCGGAGCTGTCAGTCTGCATGGAGCAGCCGGAGCTGTCAGTCTGCATGGAGCAGCCGGAGCTGTCAGTCTGCAAGGAGCTATCAGTCTGCATGGAGCAGCCAGAGCTGCCAGTCTGCATGGAGCTGCCAGTCTGCATGGAGCTGCCAGTCTGCATGGAGCTGCCAGTCTGCAAGGACCCGCCAGAGCTGTCAGTCTACATGGAGCAGCCAGAGCCGCCAGTCAGCATGGAGCAGCCAGATCCGTCAGTCTGCCAGGATCCGCCAGTCAGCCAGACTCTTCCAGATCTGCCAGTCAGCCAGACCCTTCCAGATCTGCCAGTCAGCCAGACCCTTCCAGATCTGCCAGACTCTTCCAGATCTGCCAGTCAGCCAGACTCTTCCAGATCTGCCAGTCAGCCAGACTCTTCCAGATCTGTCAGTCAGCCAGGATCTGCCAGAACCGCCAGCCAGCCAGGCTCTGCCGGATCCAACTACCTGCCTGAGCTTCCCCTCAGTGCCGAGCTTCCCCTCAGTGCCGAGCTTCCCCTCAGTGCCGAGCTTCCCCTCAGTGCCGAGCTGCCCCTCAGTCCAGTGGGGTTCTGGGTGAGGACTACTAGGCCATGGTCGGCGGCGAGGGTGGACTATCCTAGGACGCGAGGAAGAGGGACTAAGACATTGATAGAGTGGGGTCCACGTCCCATGCCGGAGCCGCCACCATGGACAGACACCCACCCGGACCCTCCCTATTGTTTTGATGTGCGTCCGGGAGTCCGCACCTTAGGGGGGAGGGTTCTGTCACGCCCTGGTCTAAATATATTGTGTTTATATTCATTTATTTGGTCAGGCTAGGGTGTGACATGGGTTTTTGTGGTGTGTTTCGTCTTGGTGGTGTCTAGCATAGTCTATGGCTGCCTGAGGCGGTTCTCAATCAGAGTCAGGTGATTATCGTTGTCTCTGATTGGGAACCATATTTAGGCAGCCATATTCTTTGAGTATTTCGTGGGTGATTGTTCATGTCTCTGTTATTGCACCAGTTTAGGCTGTTTCGGTTTTCACGTACGTTTATTGTTTTTGTACAGTTCGTGTTTTTGTCTTCATTAAAGATGTATCGAACTAACCACACTGCATTTTGGTCCGACTCTCTTTCACCCGAAGAAAACCGTTACACCGATATAGATTTTTTTGGAGTCCAGGAGTCCGATGGCCAATATTTTAGACCGATATTCAATCAAATTACATTTAAAAATGTTGTTGACAAAATGTCCCAGAGACAGCCGTGTATGCAGTAATGCATACATTTTAAAGTCAAACAAATACATTTGAATTTGTTTTTACCACTACATAACAGCATAATGGTAATAATTGTATTCGAATGGTAAATCTCTTGATAAACTGGGCACATTAAGAAGGCATTGGCCAACTCACAATACTGGTGAATGCATATTCAATAGGATTGTGTGCATGCATTGAGTTATTGAGCTTGTTATGGCTGATCAGTGGAGTCTATGGTGGTGCTACAGATGACAATCTGTTTGTCTTCCATTTGGGACTTATATTAGCATACTGATCAACAACATTTGCGTTGAAGCATCACTCGATTGCGGCTGGTCAGATCAGCACACCTGTAAATAGCTAACGTTACACTTCGAACACAGAGTGGATGCGCAAAATAGCACGCATAATTAGCTGGTTATGCATGCAACAAAAGTTCAACATTCACCTTCTGCCACCATTTCTGTCAAGCCGTTTATGCACACAGTTTGACGCATACGTTCGATAAATCCAATGTATGCATCACACCGAACGCAATGCTGCAAGGCAAACGCAGCGTTTCATTGGAAATGAATGTAATTCTGGTGTACCAAAATGCAAACCACTGTCTGTGTGGTCAAAGCGTTACTCCGCAAGTCAGATATGGCTCGTTGCAGAAAAAGGGTGCATGTTCAAAATGATACCCAGCTAACGTTAGCTAGCTACGTTGGCTATTAGCTCCTATCTGATATCTTAGCACCTTGTTTATCTAGCCAGCTAGCTAGCATAGTAGCTAATATAACAACACAGATGAAATGGTTAGTTTTCGTAATATTTGCTAAAAGGTCACATAGCTATCTACTTAGCTTATTACATGCATGTCGAGGCACGTCAACAGAAGCCATGTTAGTAGTGAATTAACTAAACTAATATTTGCAACAGGAGTTTGATTTTGGTCACTGTGTCAATTCATCCATTTCTCAATATTGAACCTTTCTGTTGGGAGAATGAGCTAGCTTGCTGCTGCTGATTTTCCCAGCTAGACATTCCTCTGCATTGTGCAGTGCTCAAGCAGTGAGTCAGCAGCTTTGCTATGTAGAGGGACTATCGATAAACTAGAAAAGGCCAATATTGGTCCGATATATCGGCTCGGCTGATTATACCCTCCATGACCTCCTGTGACCCCCTCAGTGAAGGAATCCACAAGCCTGATTTAAATCCCTTTAATGTTTTACTTAGCACCTTGAATGAGTTAAGACCTCATTTGAGCACTTGTTGTAGCACTTGGATTTTTAGGTCTGAGCTCACTGTTCACTGATAACCAACATGGTATGACCTTTGCTGAAACTCTAAAAACGTGTCTATCAGTGTTAGACGCTATCAATATTTTGACTGAAAGTCTTGAGAGTACTATTTGCGTAGTCCTGTAGTTCTGTTGACTGCACAAAGGTGTGTGTGTGTGTGTCTCCCCTGCTTACCTCTCTCTCTCTGTATGTAAATGTTAAAGTATTTTGTTTGTCATGTATTTTTCGTTATTTGTTTCGGACCCAGGTAAGACTAGCCGGCACCATTGGCGTCGGCTAATGGGGATCCTAATAAATCAAATCTCTCTCTCTCTCTACAGCGTGGTGACAAAGCGCTTGCACATCCGGTCATCATGTGCACGCGGGTGTCCGTTAACCCCGAGCCTGGGTGCCATCTATTCCCAGAGGGAGAGGAGGAAGGAGAGGTGGAGGGCAGAGAGAAGGCAGAGTTAGACATGGACAGTGCTGTGGAGAGCAACCCGGGATCAGATGTCTCTGAAGGGGAGAGGAGCGGAGTAGACAAGGAGGATGGACCGGGGGGACTTTTCTTTCCTGGAGACAAGTGAGTACCTCTTTTAGTTGTTAATCTTTGTGTGGTGTTGAACATATGGTGTCTTCATAAGTGAAGTCTCTTTATAAAAAACTGTAGAGGTTAGAGTTGTTAATGTACATGTAATGTAACTCATCTACCTCGTGAAATATATCATTTGCAATCTTATTAAAAAATCTGCACTGTCAGAATCTGAATAGTCACCCTTAAAATTGAAAATGTATGTACAATGTCTTTTTTCACTACGACACTTTATACTTATTGAATGTTACTTCCTGAAAATGTACTTCCTATTTTTGCAGGTGCAGTCAGCTAAACCCATCGGTGACCTCTGACCTGTCGACGCGTTCCTCTGCCTCTCTGAACGAGGAGCAGTTTGAGGACTACGGAGAGGGAGAGGACGTGGACTACACTCCCAGCAGCCCCTGCCCCGAGGACGAGACGCGCACCAACGGCTACTCTGACCTGGGCTCCTCTGTACCCTCCAGGTAAGAGGAGACCCTGACACACTAATACACAGACACACTATTACATAGAGTATCATTACAACATCCACAGAAAGTTGGGGAACACCATATGCAACGAGAAATACAATCGTATACGTGAAATGATATGAGACAGAAACACAAACACGAAGATGATCAATTACCTGTCAAACATCATGTGACCCAGAAAGGCAAACTGATAAACTAGAGAAATCTGCATAACACTGTGCAAAAAAAAGATGACAAATAAATGCACAGCATCACCCAACCCAGAACTACGAACACACAGAGCTAAGAGTTTGAACGATTTCAGATCCAAGTGGTGATGACTTACTGAGCCCCACAGAGCATAATGTTATATTTTCACAAAACACCCCCTGTCAAGTCTCATACCTCCTGTCCTATAAGTCTGTTACCCTCTTAATCCCCCAGTGTGTGTATGTGTAACCGATGTGAAATGGCTAGCTAATTAGCGGGGTGCGCGCTAATAGCGTTTCAATCGGTGACGTCACTCGCTCTGAGACCTTGAAGTAGTTGTTCCCCTTGCTCTGCAAGGGCCACGGCTTTTGTGGAGCGATGGGTAACGATGCTTCGAAGGGTGGCTGTTGTCGATATGTGCAGAGGATCCCTGGTTCAAGCCCAGGTAGGGGCGAGGAGAGGGACGGAAGCTATACTGTTACACTTGTATGTGTGCATGTTAATATGCATTTGCATGCATTTTTTAGTGTGTGTGTGTAACCACTTCAGTCTGCTTCTTTCCTCTCAGAGCTTCTCGTACCAAACTCATTAGTTTTTACTCTTGACTGGAACTGAGTATGATGGTGTCCCAATGTACCCTATTACCTACATATTGCACTACTTTTGAACAGAGACCTATTGGCCCTGGTCAGAATTAGTGCACCATACAGGGAATAGGGTGCCATTGGAGACGTAGCCTATATGGCCCCCAGGGCCTCTCTTGATGACTTTTCATCTATAGAGCTGTTTTGAAGGAGGATTTACTCCCAACACTATTCAGCTTTCTTGGTCCTGCTCCGAATATCAAGTACCTAAACTCATTACTATGGACTTTTCTTTTGTTTGTCCTACTTCTAAGTTGTGTTTAGATTAGTGCTCCATCATATGTGTAGACCCAGACAGCAATGTGTGTGTGTGTGTGTGTGTGTGTGGGGGGGGGGATGGGTGTAGTGTGAATACAATGTACTGTGTGTTTGCACCTGCATGTGTTTGTGTGTCTGCTGTATTTTGTATTTATGATGATCCCAGTAATTCATGCTAAGGCAGATGCTACTCTTCCTGGGGTACAGAAATATTAAGGCAGTTATACACAATTTACATTACATTTCACAACAGATTTCACAACACATTAAGCATATTCACTCAGGCCACTACTCTACTACCACATATTTACAGCACAAAATTGTGTATGTGTGTGCCTGTTTTTTAAAGTCTGATTTTACTGCTTACTGTGTGTGTGTGTGTGTGTGTATTCTGTCTCTAACGCGTTATCTTTATCTGTGTGTGTAGTGCTGGCCAGACCCCAAGGAAGACACGTCACCTGTACAACAATGAGACGATGGACGTGTACTGTTCCCAGTGCTGTAAGAAGGTCAACCTACTCAACGACCTGGAGGCCAGGCTGAAGAACCTCAAAGCCAACAGGTAACACAGGACAGGACACCCTGTCTTGTATGCTATTGACCATTACACATACGGGCCTAGAGCCCGGCTGACTGAGTGGGTCTAGAACTGGAGCAGGATTTTGGTCATGTCAGATCACGTGGACAGGAAAACTCCTGGCTCTGAGAATGAGATGTGTTCTCACAGAAAATGAAGCTGGTCATTACTTCAGGGAAATGACACACTTCTATTGTCCACTATGTTTACCCTGACTGACTATTGTACTGTAGGTAAGATAGGTTAGATAATACTGTCATAGTGACCTGCTGTTTATTTTGGTGATGTCACAAAGGGCTTAAACATCTTGTCCCCGCCCATACACGCACACACAACCTGTTACGTAAATCCCCAATTGTAAGAATGGGTGGCCACCATTCATTGACCCACATCATCAGCGTGTGTACAGCGAGAGGTGTAGACGGTCTATTTTCAGACATGTTATCCTTTGTGATCTTTATGGATTTAACACACACCTGCTTTGATGGACACACACTGTCTGACACACTCACATAGAACTTACTTGTACACAGACACACACACACACATACACACACACACCTGCAGCCCTATCATATGTAAGCTATAGCAGTAGTGGCCCTAGGCTGGAGAACTCGGTAATGAATGTAATGAAGTGGTGAGGACTCTGGAATCGTTTTATCTTCCCTTCAACTGCTGCTCTGTCTCTGCTGACTCTGCAGTTCTTCTGCCTGAAAAGAGTATTCTCTACTAAGATGAATACCTGGGCTTACAGTAATTAGTCAGACCCCTACCTTCTGCAGGAGAGCAAGTAAAGACAGGGGGGGTAGTAAAAGAGAGGAGAGGGAGAGAGGATGGGGAGGAGAGAGGGGGAATGAGAGTGGGAGAGAGAAAGTGAGAAGTGAGAGAGGGAAAGGAGGGAGGCGAGAGAACATGGGATGATAAATAGTTGAATGGGCATGCAGAGAAGGAAAAAGCGACAAAGAGAGGGATTGTAGGAGAAGGATATATTAAAGCAAAGATGGATGATGCAGAGTCGCTGAGAGTGAAGTGTTGCTGGCAGAGTGATGGAAGACTTCACAAGATCAATCCTTGAAGGAGGGACAGGAGGAGACAGAAAAAGAGGGATGGAGAGATGGATGATTGAAGGCGTCTTGTCAGCATGCAGTCAGTCTGGGGAGATGCTTGAAATTGCATAAATGTGTGTGTGTGTGTGTGTGTGTGTGTGTGTGCACTTGAATTTGTGTGTGTGCATACTCTCACACCTGTGTGTGTGAGAGAGATTTCTCTCTTTGGTTTAATGGTGAAGCAGACACAAAGCTTTGAGATAGAACTATTGCTGAGCCCGCAAAACTACTGTTCCCATAGGCATCCTCAGGGAACATTATTTCATTAACATTGACATCCCCTTCATGCTCTACTCTCTGGTTGTGTCGTAAAAGGCACCCTTTTCCCTTTATAGGGCTCTACTATTGACCAGGGTCTATAGGGCTCTACTATTGACCAGGGTCTATAGGGCTCTACTATTGACCAGGGTCTATAGGGCTCTACTATTGACCAGGGTCTATAGGGCTCTACTATTGACCAGGGTCTATAGGGCTCTACAATTGACCAGGGTCTATGGGGCTCTACAATTGACCAGGGTCTATAGGGCTCTACTATTGACCAGGGTATATAGGGCTCTACAATTGACCAGGGTCTATAGGGCTCTACTATTGACCAGGGTCTATAGGGCTCTACAATTGACCAGGGTCTATAGGGCTCTACTATTGACCAGGGTATATAGGGCTCTACTATTGACCAGGGTATATAGGGCTCTACTATTGACCAGGGTCTATAGGGCTCTACTATTGACCAGGGTCTATAGGGCTCTACTATTGACCAGGGTCTATAGGGCTCTACTATTGACCAGGGTCTATAGGGCTCTACTATTGACCAGGGTCTATATGGCTCTGGTCAAAAGTAGTGCACTATAAAGGGAACTTGGTGCCATTTGGAACACACTCTTTCTCCTCTTGTGAAAAATACTGATTAACAATACTACCTTAATAACAATCAAACAGCAAATAACTGTTCTATCTATAATTAATTGTTATAACTAATAAACTCATATATCCATGACATCTGACAAGGGTAAGACTAACTGGGATGTTTTCTGACTCTTTTTCTCCAGCCCCAATAGGAAAATCTCCAGCACAGCCTTTGGCAGGTCGGTCATATCTCCATATGTATGTGTGTTAGTTTTTGTATGTTGGCCACTTCCTTGTTGATCTTGTCCGTTAGTCATGTGATCATTATGTCAGCCAGTGTATTAGACTACTATCTAGGTAATTCTTCCTAAGTAATATGGTAATGGTTTAGGTATACTGAACCTCTCTACCTCTTCTGTGTTCACTTTACTACTACAGTTACTACTGTGTACAGATATGAATTTGACCAGTTTCTCACAGCAGGGAAATAAACCTGCAGCAACGGGAAATATGGGCAAATGAAGGAAATTGATGAACAGGGTGATCAAATTAAGATGCTTGTTTGTACTGTACATACAGTGTACCTGTATACAATGCAGTGGAGGCATTATTATAGATTATTTTACAATACTCATACCAACGACAACATCACACAAACATCAACTACATCACACCTGCCAGACCCACATGCTGACACCCCCCATCTCAAGTGCCCGCATCACTCTCCGCCGTATGGCCTCAAACTGCACCATCGTGTTTCTCTCCATCGCCCACACACTTTCAACATTTAGATAATAAAGCTTTTGAGTTTTCCATTGTGTTAACAATGGAGGATTGGTTGATTTTCAAGGTTTTGTATAGCTTGCCTATCATATGAATATCCTTTCATTGTGGTCTGTGTCTATAGGGCTTTTTCCTACTTCCCTCCTCTAGCCTGTGAATTAAACTGACAAAGAGAGATTGGCCTGCCAGCGCTGATCTATGTGTATAGTGTTTTCCCCAACCTCTCCACTCTTTTCCTTTCTCTTGTCCTCTACTCTCTCCCTCTCTTCTACTCTCTCCCTCTCTTCTACTCTCTCCCCTCCTCTACTCTCTTCTACTCTCTCCTCTCTTCTCTCTCCCTCTCTTCTACTCTACTCTCTTCTCTTTCCTCTCTTCTACTCTCTCCTTTCTTCTACTCTCTCCTCTTCTCCCTTCCTATCTTCTACTCTCTCCTCTCTTCTCTCTCCCTATCTTCTACTCTTCCCTCTCTCCCTCTCTACTACTCTCTCCTCTACTCTACTCTCTCCTCTCCTCTACTCTCTCCCTATCTTCTACTCTTCTCTCGCTCCCTCTACTACTCTCTCCCTATCTTCTACTCTTCTCTCTCTCCCTCTCTACTACTCTCTCATTTTCTACTCTCCTCTCTACTCTCTCCTCTCTTCTACTCTACCCTCTCTTCTACTCTACCCCACCTCCTCTCTCCCTTTTCTTTCCTCTACATCGCCTCCGCTCCTCTCTCCCTTTCCTCCCTACCTCTCCTCTCCTTTCTCTCTTTCCTTTCCTTTCCTCCTCTCCTCTCTCCCTTTCCTCCCTACCTCTCCTCTCCTTTCTCCCTTTCCTTTCCTTTCCTCCTCTCCTTTCTCCCTTTCCTTTCCTTTCCTCCTCTCCCCTCTCCCTTTCCTTCCCTACTCCCTACCTCCCCTCCCCTACTCTTTCCCTCTCTTTCTCCTCCTCCTCTTATTAATGAATAGTCTCTGTAATGGAGGCTGGTGTGAAGCCATTCCATTAGTTAGAGTGGGGCTAGCTGTTGTGGCGGCAGTTTGAATGTCACTGTGTGTGTGTGTGTGTACATGTGGGCATGCATGCCTGTGTGTCTTTGTAGTGTAATAGTGTGTGATGTGTGTGTGTCTGCACTATATGCAATATGATCAGCTCCCCCACTGGCACAGCCCCTTTGCTTATAGTCCCTTTTACATCCTATCCTGCGGCATTCTCTCTGCAAGAGTGGACACACAGTGGCAGCAGTAAAGCTCAGATTGATGCCCTATGGGGTGAAGCTAAAAAGGGATAGATCTAGGACTACCACAGTTGGAAGAGATTTTGTTGTTTTTTCTTAGTCTTGTATAACAGCCTCTTCCTCTCTCTTCCTCTCTCTCTGTCTGCAGGCAGCTCCTCCACACCAGTAACTTCAGCAGCAGCAACGGCAGCACGGAGGACCTGTTCCGAGACAGCATTGACTCCTGTGACATCGACATCACTGAGAAGGTACCGTAGAGATACATTGTGTTCTGTTTAATTCTATGGAAGGGACTGCCATTTATCGTGTCTGTCTCTGTTTGTGACCGTTCCACTACCTGCACTCCATAATATTAAGGTGAAAGTTGATAGGATACCAATTGGGAAATTGATTGCATTGGCTGCTACTGTCAACCTGTGTTCTGCTGTGAATGGAGACGAATGGCTCTGGCACAGCTTGTTGCTGATTGTGCTGGCTGATGTAAGGACATTGGATGAACGAATGATATAACATCTTTTAACCTCTCGCTCTCTCTCCCCCTCCTCCTCTCTCTGTCTCTCTCCCACACACAGGTGAGTTACCTAGAGAAGAAGGTAGCAGAGTTGGAGAATGACACCCTGATGAACGGAGATCTCAAGTCCAAGCTGAAGCAGGAGAACACACAGCTGGTTCACAGGTAGGAGGTTTACACACACACATGCATGCCCACCCACGCACACACACACACACACACACACACACACACACATACACACGTAGATATACACATACACACAAACAAATGCATGCACGAATGCACGCACACACATTTATTCTTAAATATATATATATGTGTGTGTGTGTGAGCATGTTTTTGCATATCTCATTGATGCTTATGTTCGTTTATGTGCGTGTGTGCTGGCTTGTGCGTGTGTGTGTCGCTCACAGGGTCCACGAGTTGGAGGAGCAGTTGAAGGACCAGGAGGCGCGGGCAGAGCAGAACACAGAGGAGGAGCAGAGACGACACCGTGAGGCCTACAGCAAGATGGAGAGAGACAAGAACACTGAGCTAGAGCTGCTACACAACCGGTAACACACACACTTACTTCAATCATTTATACACTGCATCGTTAGATACTCATATTTACGTCTATAAGTGTACACAAAGGTGCTGTCTAGAACTTGAAAGGGTTCTTTGGCTGTCCACATAGGAGAACCCTTTGAAGAACCCTTTTGGGTTGCAAGTAAAATCCTTTTGGGTTCCATGTAGAATCATTTTCACAGAGGGTTTTTACATGGAACCCAAAGGGGTTCTACCTGGAATCAAAAAGGGTTCTACTATTTGGAACCCTTTCTTCTAAGAGTGTAGTCCATAGAGCTAGGTAGATAGCATAGATTAGGCCTTGAGCTAGATACCAAATCCAGACCTTGAGGTCCGCAGTACTGCTAATTTCCATTTCTCTTTGTTAGTGGCCTTGTTTTGAATAACCCGGACATATGTTAAACATGGATGAATTATCATAATGTGTTTCCTCTTCTTCCCCTACAGAGTCCAACAGCTAGAGGAGGAGAACGGGGATATATCGGTCAACATGTGCAGACTGAAGTCTCAGACAGAGAAACTGGACGAGGTATGTGCTTGCTTGTATATCATCCTCAGAGACACAGTAGGCTCCAGTACTACTAGCTCTACACAGACAGAGACCTCGATAACTGGTTACAAAAACATCAACACCCACCCATCAACAGCACGTGACCAATTGCTACAGCCACACACACACACACACACACACACGTTTGGAGGTGTGAAGGCTACAGCTGGGCTCATATCAACACCTCTATTTCCAGCCTGCCTGGTGAAAACATCCAAGGGAGTTGGCATGATCATTCGATTGTGTGATTGTGTGAACTCCTAACAGAGTCACACTAACTAACTAATTGCTAGGCTATACACGTCAGGCTGCCTGACGACTCAAACTGAATTATTTCACTACATACTTCAGTCTGAGACTACTATTCGTTGAAGTTGTTTGTGGTGACATCAAAATGAGGGGTGTTGTAAAGTCATCAGCGATTTGATTGTATCAAAGCCAATGACGGATGTTCAAACCGCGCCTTTACCCACGTGTATTCTGTCTCTGGCCCAACCTATTGTTTTCCGGGCCCAACCTATTGGTTTCCGGAACCAATCATAATGGCTAGAATGTTGCTCCATTCTAAAAATCATTGGGGAGGGACTCAGATCCAGACTCATTGCGGAGAAGAAACTAATGTCAGTGGGCGTGACATATCCTTTGGAGGGAGCAAGGAGTTTGGGTAGCCAGCTGTAGAGAATATTTGTATGAATAGCTGTTTTTTGCAGTATTTTTTTGTTGTTGCAGTATTTGCACTATGCATAGTACTGTAAATTCATTAAAATTATAGTTAATTTTAAGGTATGTGTCTTTAATGTTTCTTCTTACAGGACTATTCACTGTGCATTATTAGACTGACTGTGTTCTTGCTTACCGCATACATCCTAACAACCTAATGCCTTATTCATACTGTGGGACCTTTATTGTGTGAACACCATGTGACTTGAATTTTTGATGAGCTACTCTGGAGGTTGGGGGTAGAGCCAAGGTTATTGGGTAATCGGGGTCAGTTTTGAGATTGAGTGACTCCGCCCTCTCTAGCTTGCTGTATTATTTTGCCTCTCCCTAAGCTGTTGTACATGGCTTATAGGGCCACCCCAAACTGCACTGTGCTGGCTTGGGTCTTTTCTATTCACACTGTCCTTCCCAGCACGGTTCCAGAAACTATAACCAGTCCAGAACAGATTGCCTTGGCTTTGGCCTGTAATGTGAATCGGGCATACGTTTGAAAAACTATCCGTGCTTTATTCTCTGTGAATCATCACATGTATTGGAATGTGTCTATACATGTGTGTTGTCAGGAGAAGCAGCGTATGACAGACAAGCTGGAGGACACCAGTCTGAGGCTAAAGGATGAGATGGACCTCTACAGGAAGATGATGGACAAGCTGAGGCAGAACAGACACGAGTTCCAGAAGGAGAGGGAGGCCATGCAGGAGGTGGGAGGAGGGATAGCACACACACAGGGACACACGCGTACACACACACAAACAAACACACACGCTTACACACACTTATACACACTTTTACATGTCGTGTGAAACGAAAGCTCATGATGCCGCTCCCACTCCTCTGAAGTCTCTAGTAGCTGGGTGTTTGTATAGAATACGTTTGCACATAAACCAGTCCTGCCCACTGCATCAGACTAGTCTACGTGGCTACCCCAGGTACTCTTTATACTAAACAGTCTTCACGACAGCTACCGCATATCGTCCCTGGTTGTCTCCCTCCTCCTGCAGTTGATTGAGGACCTTCGTCGGGAGCTGGAGCACCTGCAGCTGTTCAAGCTGGAGACAGAGAAGCCTGGCCGCGGCCGCAGCTCCTCATCTGGGCTGACGGAGTTCAACGCCAAGACCAGAGAGATGGAGCTGGAGCACGAGGTCAAGAGACTCAAACAGGTGGGCTTGAGAGCTAGTGGCCAATGCTAACTCTATATGAATGCATTTTACTTCCTCTTTTGGGGTATTTGCTAGGATTTAATTGGGCAAGCGACTTAAGCAGGTGGGGCTCAAAAACAATCTTTTGCGCAGTGTTTAAAAAAACATTATTTTTTTTCACACGTCCCCCCTCAATTCCACCTCTAAGTATACTGTATGTGATTGTATATGCCAACACTATTTGCTGGTGTGCGAGTGAACAGTGTTTTGTGTGATCGTCAAATGCTGCGAATACACTCTCAATATAGAGAGTAGCATACACTAGTCGTATCTATCTACAGTGCGTCTTATCTACTGTAAGTGTTGTCCTTTCGACTTCTTAGATAGTGTGCCATTTCTAGGCAGTGAAAACCAGTGATATCTGTCTGTCAAGGGCAGTGAAATTACATTGTTATTGTTCCCCAACCCTGTTAGGAGCATCGGACCGAGTATAAACATGAGATAAGAGATCAAGATGAAAGTGTTTCTAAGATGTCCTCTCAGACAAGGCAGACGTTATGATACTAAACCACAAAGCCTCGAGGCAAAAGCAGGCAAGAGGCTCTAATGCTGGGGACATGCAGTGTTGCGGTATCTTCATGTGTAAAGATTTGATATTCTACTGTAGGCATCTTTCTTGCCTTCGGTCAGTACACACTGTCAAACTGACAGTAACGCTAGGAGAGTAATCACAATGCCTCGCCTTGCCTGCAGCTTTCATCTGTATCTGTCTTGCTCTCTCTCTCTCTCTTTTTTCTCTCGCTCTCACACTAGCCTGGTTGCCGTTTCTGCTCAGCTGTTACATTTGGCAAATGACAGGAGTGGCAAGGGGTGGAATGTTAGCTAAAAAGACTGGTACCCAGACTATTTTCTGCAGTCACAGGCTTTGATTCAAAGTTTAAACTACAGGGCTGGAAGAGAAACATTACTTCTGTCTCTAATTGGTGTCAGGCAGATATGTGATGCCCTTTTTCTCTTTTCTCAACACTTTTAGATTAAATGGTGTTTATCTGAAACTCCTTATTTAAAACACTCATAGGTTACTATTTAAAATCTGTTATTTTATAATGGCACTGTTTCATATTTGAGAAAGGGTTCAAAAGAGAATGCAGATCAGCTAGCTGATGTGATAGTATTCCATACAGAGATGAATGAGTCTCTTCCCTCTCATGTCTCCCTGTGCTCCTCTTTGCTCCTGCTCTGTGTGTCCAGCGGTTTGTCTCGCAGGACTTTCCTCTGACCTCTGACCTCCGCCACCTCGTAGTATCCGCTGGGGCACGCCTCCGTCACGGTCAGACGGTAAACAAACCCACTGTTGTTTCTTGTGAGCATTAACCTTTGACCCTTCCCATTAACCACAGCTAATATCACCACTATACAGCGCCTATAGAGCTTCACCCCGTCGACACAGGGCGTAGTTTGTGCCATAACACCTTGATAAACATAATAACCCGTGTCCTGTCCTGTAGGTGTTACCGTAGATGTAGTGTGCTGTGTCGGCTGCTGTTAAAATCGAGAGATGGTTTGTCGTGGGTGTAGTTGTGTGAGGCTTCAGTAGTCTAATCTAACAGGCCTTGCCTACTGAAACAGTGTGGATGAAGTGGGGCGCTTGGAGAATTGAGATGAATCTCATCAAGATGTGGACCCCCTCTAAACCCATCGCTTCAGTCTGCCAAATCAAACTATGACCCTCATCGCTCTCTCTCTCTTTCCTTCCCTCCTCTCTCCCTCTACTTCCCCCTCCCACTTCTCTCTCCCAAACTCCCACCCTCCCCTCTTTGTCCCTTCCTCCTTCCTTCACTCCCCACACCACCCAACAGGAGAACCTGAAACTGAGGGAACAGAACGACGACCTGAATGGTCAGATCCTCAGTCTGAGTCTGTATGAGGCTAAGAACCTGTTTGCCACCCAGACCAAGGCCCAGTCGCTGGCTGCCGAGATAGACAATGCCTCACGAGACGACGTGAGTTTTTCATTCATAATGCTAATCATTTGATGAGTTGATCATTTCGGAGTAACCCTGCAAGAGTAACCCCATTGATTAAGGTCATAGTACACATAGCATTTAGACAGTAGGCATGTATGTGATCAGGTTCTTAGGCGTACAGTAGGTTACATTACTATCATAAAATAATGTATTGCTGGTGTAACCGTTCTGATGGTATGGTGACCACGCTTGTTTAAGACCTGAAGAGTTGCATTCTGCATGACATCAGGGTTAGCTGGTATAACCAGATAATGGCACCACCATATCTGATGGTAACATAACATTAATTTGATATTTCTCCACAGTTGATGGAGGCCCTCAAGGAGCAGGAGGAGATCAACTTCCGTTTGCGGCAGTACATGGACAAGATCATTTTGTCTATCCTGGACCACAACCCCTCCATCTTGGAGATCAAGACCAACTAGAACCCCCCAACTAGAAACCAACGACTAGAACCCCCTCCGGGAATGGGAAAGGGAAAGGAAGACTAGCCACGGTGGGGCCTGGGACAGCTGGACATCATTGCCCCCTGCTGCCCCAGGAGTGGAACTGTGAACTTGGGTGTATTCATTAGGCACAAAACAGAAGAAAACAGACATATTGGGAGGTATTACCTGGACTTGTCCAATTAGAAACACTAGTTTTTGTGTTCTGTTTCTAAACGTTTTGCTACGGTGTGGCCTAATGAATATGCGACTGGAGCTATAGGGGAATTTCTGTGTTGACTACTAAAGTTTTGGTACTTCGTCATCATACTTCTGTTTTCTGTGACTCATCAACAGATGTTGGTATCTCCCTCATGTCTCCTTCATGCACTTTCTTCTATGTTCTCAATTTTTTTCTCACAGCCTCATCTTTAGTCTTAAACACAATCGAGATTAATTATTACTGGGAAAAATTATTATACTGGGCAGGTGCTTTGAATATGTAGGGCATTACTGGTTGTTGAACACTGGATGTACGTACTCTAGTGGTGTGTGTTGAAACAATGTGAACACAAATCTATTGGTCTTCAATAGCGTGCGTTGTAGCCATAGGGGAAGATAGGAACAGAGAGAGACTGGCAGATAGACAAACAGAGATCTTTAGCTTCCAGACAACCCTATCCCCACTGCTTCCTTAAAGTTGATCTGTGTTTGATCGCTGAAGACCGGTATGTGGATAGAGGCATGTTGATGAAGAAAGTAAAGCAGCACGTGTTTCTGTGCGTAAGAAGAGTGACAGAAAGAGATGAGAGGAGAGAGAAAGTATTGTACAAGCATCTCCATGTCAAAAGATATTGGCTTTGACTCAAGAAGATATCAGTCATGTGAAGTGATAATGAGAGGCAGCAGAACTTGGTGTGATGGAATGGCTTTGTGAAGTCAAGAAGGAACAGGTGAAGTGTATCGGTCAGTACAGAGGAAGATAAGAGAAGAATGCCTTCCTAGGGAACTCTGAGATGACGGTACAGTATGATCTGTGTAGAGTAATACTGTATGATAAATCCATATAGTAAATCCTTAACTCACACAGTGAGTTGTTAATTGGCTGGTTGAGAATTTCCGGATGCCAATTCCTCTTAATCATCATTATTTTCTACTCAGACATTCTGTGGTAAGTCTGTCTAAATAAGTTGGTTAGACCTGGGATATCTTCTATGAAGGATGTCCCATTGCATAGAGCTGCTATAGCTACCCACATGAAAAACCATAGTATACTATGGTATATATACTATAGTATTCACTGTAGTGTTTTGTTGACTTTTTTTCTGACTTACAGAGTCCGCAAAAACACTGCAGTGAATATTGTAGTATTTATTGTAGTGTTTACTGTAGTATTCTGTATTATACTGTAGTATTTATTGTAGTAACTGTATTATACTGTAGTATTTACAGTTAACTATAGTATAAATACTGTAACAATCGAAAACTGTAGTATATACTATAGTAATAATGTATTGTTTTTGTGGATTGTAGTATTTACTGTAGTGTTTTTGCAGACATTACTGTAGTATTTACTACATTGTTTTTGTTTTATTATCTTTGACATAGAAATGGAGGCTTTCTCCTTCAGGAAACCTACTGGAGAAATAGATTGTTGTTCAGAGCTTCTGCTCTTTTCTATAACCTGTAGGGAACACACAACAAGGTATTTACTACAGTATTTTTTTGTGGCTAATACTATAGTATTTACTATAGTTTCTACAGTATACTATAACATTCTATAGTAAGTACTACTGTACACATGATCAAGGAATACTACAGTGTGTAGTATAGTATACTACAGTTTACTATAGAATTCTATAGGAGGTACTTTAGTATTTTATAGTATACTGTAGTATTTTTGTATGTGGGTATTAGCCCATTAGCCTATATGCTTTATATTTCTGTGTCGGACACTGCCACTCCACTCTCCCTATATCCACACTGAACAAGAGACAAACCCTCCCAGCATACAGGGCTGTCAAGTCAACAGCATAACAATGTACAAGCACACGAATGTAACCCTATGGATGTGAATGTACAGAATGCTTAATGCATTCTGCATAGAGATAGATACAGTATTTATCTCTATGTTATTCCACATCTCAATGTGTTTTATGAATTTCCTCTGGGTGTTAAGCCATGTCAGTCTGGCTCATTGAATCATCCCTGTCATCTCTATATAAGATACTGTAGTATACTGTAGTATATTCATCAGAAGTTAACTTACTGTAGACTAGAGTTTGGTACTAATAAGACTGGAATAGCAATCATACTGGAGTCTATACAGAGTATATGGGTAGTGTTTGCCCTTTGGCTAGTATACTGTAAATATCATGAATGTCTCACGTAGCTAACATTCTCTCTCTTAAAACCTAATGGGTTTTTGTGTACAAATCTACATTTTGTTGAGACAGTTTTCAAATGTCATACAGTAGGCCTTTGCTGTACTACTGTATTCGAGGGGACGTTGATAGGCAAAGGGGATAACCTGCTGTAAATTAAATTGCTCTAAACGTATGTTTTGCTTCCTTGCACAAAAATATGTTGTTTTTTCTTATTTTTGCATGTTCTCACCTTTTCTGGTAATCGTGCCTTTAAAACACTTATCTATTTTTCTTTTTCTTAATATAGCTATGTTGTTTAGACAACTTAATAATGAATATTTTTACTGTTGCTTTAAAAACAATTGTCTGAATGATGTTCATGACTTGTAAATGTTGTACAGAGATACTTTAGTTAGGATTTGTATTGTGCCACTCACCACACTTTTACAGATGAGACTACAAAAATACAATTTTATACAGTTCTATCAGGAAATGGCCAGGTAATCAACTCTAGTTTATAAAACTGTTACATCACAAGTTGATTTTGTATTTTTTTCTCCCCAATTGCGTGATATCCAATTGGTAGTTACAGTCTTGTCCCATTGCTGTAACTCCCGTACGGACTCGGGAGAGGTCAAGGTTGACAGCCAGTCCTCCAAAAAATGACCCTACCAAACCTCACTGCTTCTTGACACACTGGTCGCTTAACCCAGAAGCCAACCGCACCAATGAGTTACAAGAAACACGGTACAACTGGTGACTGGGATGGAACCCGGGTCTGTAGTGATGCCTTAGACTGCTGCGCCACTTGGGAGGCACAGCACAAGGTTTTTTATTTAAAAACAGATGAGCATTGGGGCAATATATATATATTTTTCTGTTTCTGCGGTAACCTATCTATGAATGCGGTGTCCATTGCTTTTAAGATCGCTTTGGTTTCTGCATCCTTTCAAAGTATGTTGATATGGTTTCCCCCTGTCTTCCTATACACTAAATAAACTGCTGAGAAATATGACTTTTCTCTATACCATACCAGCCTGGCACTACAAAGTTTACTTCTACAACCTTGAAAGATTCACTTCACACAAATTGAAATGAAGTTGAGATACATTGAGAAATGTCTTCAAATTGAGCGTTGACCTCGGCCTCATGTAGAAGCCCTCCTATCGTTTGAGGTGATGTTGACCAATGGCATCCCATTTCAGACAGTGCAACAACCAATCACCTGTTGAGCACTGTCACAAAGTTTCACTTGCAACATTTTAAATAAACTCAAACGTTTCCCATTTGTGTGCTCCTAAATACTTCCCAACACAATTAAATATGTAGTCTCCTACTCTTCAAGATATTGAAAGGTTGGATTTTAAAGTGCACAAGGTGTGGCATTGTGGCAATAAGAATGGCTTGGGCTTGTGATATCTTGTGATTTTCTGTTACCTTGTTTCTGTTGTCCTATTTCTCTACCACATACCATTGTTACTGATACATTGAAGCACTGTACTGTATGTGGCTGTAAGTAGGCTACTACTTATGGTATGAGGTCTTATCTGCAATTGTGATGTACAAACAACTTTAAGCTGTAAATAAAGAGATTTGCCCTGGCATGATTACAACCTGATGAATGCTAATTTCAGAAATTAAAATGTCAACTTCTTACAGTATGATGAAAGGAATACTCGGTCCTGTTTTAGGAATAATAATGTTTGCCATTGATTCAGAAATGCAGTTAAACAGGTTTGCTACAATTGATCAAATGTGGTCCTAATGTGGGATTTCCTGTATAGACATAACTCTCTATCTGCAGTGTGCCTGATGTAGATCCTCTATCTATGCTGACCTAAATCTCAGCTCTGAGAAATGACTTGTGGGACCCAGAGAATTCTCAAAGAGATGGAAATGATCTAGATCAGTGTACTTCAACACGTACATTAAACCCCTGATTCATACTGTGTCAATTGATTCAAGATTATGATGGGGGAATGGGGCACTAAATTATATTATATATATGCATGTTTCAAAAAGTTGTCCTAGAGAATACATAGTGTTGGACTGAAGAAAAAAAAACGAATCGGTACAAAATAATAAACCAAGCAGGAACCCACGTGGATGTCAGAACAGAAGAGACTCCACCGTGCGCTTGACGTTTAACACTGCATTCGAAGCCCACGGGAGGTACGTGTACGAGGATTTGGTTAATTAGCTAGCAATTTACCTTACCTTGATTTTCTTTTTAGAATTGCCCTTTCTGAAACCCAAGTTTATGTAGTTACATTGAGCTGTTGAGTGTACATGAAAGGGGGAAAATGTATATGTTAATTGATGCTGGAATAAAGTGAGCTTGCTAGCAAGCGACGTTGGCTAACTATCGAACAATCAATATATTAGCAACCGGAAGACTTCATTTAGCATCGCACGCAGTATTTTGTCAAATGTAGCCTATAATCCATGGCGGTTTAATTATTAGTGAAGGAGAACTTGCCTCGTCAAAATGTGTAGCAGCAAGGTGATATCGATAGTGCAAGCTTTCTCTGTCTAACGGCTGGAATTTTGTAGAATGATGCTGTGAACCAAAAATGAAGGAATCTCTCGTTTTTATTGTTGAAATTTGAATTTTATCATATTCTAAGTAAATAAATGTTCAACGGCCGACGCCAATCAATCATTTTTTTTGGAGGGAGATGACATTACAGTGACACCTTCCACAGCATATACTACTTAAATGTGTTGCTATCGATAGCCTTGCTCACCGTTTGATGAGCATTTTCCTTTTGCAAAAGTTTCAAACGTTATTAGTAGTGCTTGACTTGGACCGAAATGGGTTCCGGAACTGTTTATATTTAGGTGCTCAACAATAATTTTGAACATATATATTCTATAAGAGGTACAGGGGCTCAAACAATAGAACATTTGAGGTGCAGGTACGCGGCTCTGGCGAGCTCTCGCCCAAGTCAAGCACTGCTTATCAGCTGATATGACAACATTTCTCTGTGTTCATGCTTTTCTCTGCAGGCCTACAGTAAACTCTTGAGGGTGACCTGTGACAGTGGACCATGCCCCAGACAACGAGTAACCCCCCAGGCTTGTGCATTGGTGCCAAAACCATTCCAGAGAGAAAGCAGATATATTCATGCAATGGTATACTGGACCCTTCTCCAGGGCGTAGGTACAAGCAGGCCTATCCTTTCAGGTATAGGTGGAAATGGAGGAAGAAGTCAAAAAAAAAAACGCCACCAGCCCCGCCTCTGCCATCATATGAGGAAGAAAACTGGGAGGAGGAGATAGGAAGCTTTGAGACATATGGATTTGCTCCATATGGTAAGGAGGGGGAGAGATACAGTGGGGTCTGGAATTATTGGACCCCTTGATAAAAATTTGCAAAAAATACAGTTTAATTTTTATTTATTTTTAAAAATACAAATACTGAGCTATATTGTATGAAAGTATTATTTTATACTAATATAATTGCTCAGAATAGGGGGGGAAAATGGGGGGTCAAATGTATTGTATCTGCTGTTTAATACTCCTGCAACCTCCCCTTTCGAGGATAAGGAACCTGAGAATTTTTCTAAAATGTTTTATGAGATTGGAGAACACATTGGGAGGGAACTTAGAACATTCCTCTATACAGAATATTTCCAGATATTTGATATCCTTTGTCTATGCCTATGGACTTCCCTCTTCAATTCACACCACAGGTTTTCAATGAGGTTCAAGTCCAGAGACTGAGATGGCCATTGCAAAATGCTGATTTTGTGGTCAATTAACAATGGATTTTTTATGTGTGCTTGAGGTTATTGTGTTGATGGAAGATCCACTTGCTGGCAAGTTTCAGCCACCTGGCAGAGGCAACCAGGTTTTTGGCTGAAATGTCATGATATTTGGTAAGAGATCCCCAGGACCAGTGAAAGCAAAATAGTCCCATAACATCTCAAATCCACCACCATTATTTTACAGTAGAGATTAGGTATTTTTTGCATATACATTGTTCTTTCTATGGCCAAACCCACCACTGTTGTGCGTTTCCTCATTTGTCTATTTATATAGTGCATCAAGGACTACCGTCTAGGACAGTGGTCACCAACCGGTCGATCCCGATCTCCAAGAAATTACTAATCGATCGCCTTGCGTTCCTGTTTTTTGTTTGTTTTATTCGTTTCACGCGGTTTGCAGTAGGTGCACTTAATTCAGGTGCCCTGCGCGCCAGGAAGTCGACGTATTCCCTTTTTGAACCATTTCATGTGTCTGAAGGTACAAACTCCGTCTACTCAGCGACCCCAATCAAGTGCACATATATCGGCCAACAGCAGGCCATTCAGAACTCCGATCACCGTGCATCTTCCATGAGACGACAGAGAAGCCTGAGCGGCGTTTCTTTCTGGTTCTGACGAGAAAAATATAATACTGTCTGGGGAGGTTCTCTTCTGCACAACTAATCCAGTAAATGTGGAGGAGGATTTTAAATGCGGTGTTGCCTTGTTAACATCCAAAAGCAGAAGTTGCGTCTTATTTGTAGCACTGGTGCTCCTAACTGCAAAAAGTAAGAAGAACCAGACAAATGGGGATCCTATCATTCTTAATTGTCATCCGTTGTTACCTTGATGTGGAACGCATCACGAGAGTGGGAAAGACATTACAATAAAAAAAAACTACTTTTAATCATTTTATTCAAAAGTGCACCAACAAACCTATTTACATATGTCATTTTGATTTGGACAAACAAATGTAACGTACAAAACATAATTGTTATAATCAACAGTGCGATAGCAAACACACATACATATTGTCTGTGTGACTTGACATTACCTGTATTGTATTTAAAAGTGCAAATAAAAATGTAATTTCTAGCTCCGTTAGCTCTGCCTGTGACCGGATTTCTGTCTCTGCGGCAGCTCTTTCCTCGATGTGTTTTAGCAACGACTCGTGTTTTATTTTGCTACAGGGTCCAGCAACCTAAGTCTTCCATGCTTTCATTACTCCACACTTTCGTCAGTACTCACAAAACGCGCTTCTCCCATGAATTGGTGGATGAGGCAGAAAGAATGAAGTGAGACTCGAGTTACGCCATCGGCTGGAAGATGGTAATATGCAGGCACCATCAGTCCAGTAAAATATATATTTTTTAAAGTGAATTATTTCAATTTATGCTCACTCAGCGGTGCTGTGCATAACAAGTAACACATACAATTATCTAATATTACCAGTGTGATCATATACCTCAAGTTTTGAAACATACAATTGTCTGAGAAGAGCAACATTGTAATGCCATTGGCAGGGCAATTCAAGCATAGCCAATATGCTGTGATAATGTATTGGGCCTATAGCCTATTGCACAAATTTCATAGGTTAATGTAGCATAGGCTTACGTTTTATTAAGTCATGTTTAAAAAAAATATCTGAGCAGTAGATCTCCACCTGCATATTGATTCAAAGTGATCTCAACTCTGAAAAGGTTAGTGACCAGTGGTCTAGGACAAGTTAGATTCAAATATTGGACTCTATACTGTATGTAACTTACTGCCATTACTCCCAGGTCAATAACAATGTATCCATATTACTAGACAATTGGTAGTGCAAGGAAGGAACCATTATTTATTTCAGACCTAATATCATATCAAGTCTTGTCTTGTTCTCTTGGTTTGTATAGAAATGTTGACACATTAAAGTTTTGGCAGCACTAACAGTGCAACTTTTATATATATATAATTTCTCTACTTGGGACTTTTTCATGTAGGGTGGTGCTCAGTAATGCCAAACTGGAGAACTCATTTTTCTGAAACAGGTGCTAGAGGACTTCTTCAGTACGACATTTTGTTTTGTTTTCCATTTTGCTATATCTTGAACTACTGAAGATTTTCAATGGGCTGCTCGCTACAGAACATTTAGATATCAATGTTATAGAACAGACATGCTTTTCTGCCCTGCTGAATAGGGAATAATGTCCGCTCGAATGCAACACATTTATATCTGCAGCATTCAGAGTTTTGCTCCTCCAGAGCATGACCCAGGACTGTGTTCAGTAGGGAGAAATTGTTTTTGAGCTGAATGAAACTGGGAGGGAATACCTCAATGAGGACACAGATTTCCGTTGTCCGTTTCAATATGTTTTGCTACAGTTTGCCCAACTGAATACGAGCCAGAATTGCCATGAATCTTCTGTTCCTCTTTTCAGGCCCAGAGGATGTGGATAGAGTGGCCCTACAGGGGTTGACCCTGAACCAGACTCCCTGCCCTCCCCACCCCCAGACAGCAACCGACTACAGCCCTGCCACCCACCACCAAGCCCCCGTCAAATGGGTTCGCCACATCATCCGCAGCGTGGAGGAGCAGTTTGTCGACGCAGAGGATTGAGGTCCGGTGTGTCCTGATACACTTTTTTAGTTAAATCTTTAATCGCAAGCTCTTAGGAATGATATTTTAGTTGGTTTCTCAGGTGTCAGGGTTAGGGCTAGTATTACTTGTTCCTTGGTTTGTTAATGAATTAGGATGTCATTTGTAGCCTCGTTGACAGTTGGGTTACATGTTAACAATTCATATTTTTTTTGTGAATCATTTCAATAGATGTGTAGTCTAACTCTTAACTAAAAGAGAAATTGTCATTTTTATCTTATTTTTAAATACTTTTGTTTTAAAAGCAATCACCTGATATAGGCCCATGTGTTCAAGTGTCACTCCCTTTAAAATCATATGTGTTAAATGGAGAGGGCACAGTGCAAGAATAAGTATGTTTGGATATATTCTCAAATTGACTTACCTGATTGATTCTGAGCCCATGGAGAGCAAGAGGTCAGGTTGCCATGACTACAGCACCCTGTAAGACACCACCCACTGGGCACAGATGTCAATTCAACGTCTATTCCAAGTTGGTTCAATGTAATTTCATTGAAATGGTGTGGAAACATTGTTGATTCAACCAGTGTGCGCTCAGTGGGAATGAAATTCAGCTTTTGAGATCCAAGATATCTTTAATGCAAATAAACCATGCATTTTAACAACAAAACACTGATGCATCATTCCCACACTGTTTTGGTTGTAGTGGTAGTAGTTCAGAAGAGAAAATTGTAGCATTAGATGCCCACTGGGTGGCAGTGTTGGTTAAATATTACATTTACCTCCATTGCGCTGAATTCTTTCCATGCAGCTCTGGGTTTATATAGTGAGTTCATTCAGTTCATAGGCCCTGTTCAAATACTAAAAAAAAAAATGCATCCATCCTCCCTTCCTTTCTTGAAAGTAATCACAGATCTGAATTGGTGAAAACAAGAAGGAGCTAACTTTGCTGTGGGCCCGGTTTCCCTAAACTATCTTAAGGTTAAGTTCATCGTTAGTACCTTCGTAGGAGCATCGTTAAATCTCTGAGCTGTTCACCACAACTCTTGTTATTAACGTTGCACTTGAAAACGCTTGTAATCGTAACGCCTGCCTCAGACCACTCATAAAACACTTAAATGTATTGTTAGTGTGGAGCCCAAACTGTTCGGACGCTACATACAGAAGTTGGCTGATAGGCTCTACCGACTTCAGACGAGTCCCAATACGCTTGTGGGGTTCGTAGAGCAAAACGAAGGACACCGTCGTGTTCGTGAGAGTCATCTTTCCACAGGGGGCTCATAACAGTCTGTAGGCCAAACCGTTCAGACACTACAGACGGGATTTTCGGGATGTCCCATGGCCTGACACACAGCTCTTAGCTCTGGCACCTTTCACCGCAGATGTGGCCATCGGCGGATGTGGTGGATTGAGAAGCATCCAATACAAAAAAAACATCCCTAGTTTAAACTGACAGATTTTGATGGGGATTTTGTTATTATGCTAACGTGCGTAACGATGTGACAAATCTGTGTATTTTTTAAATATATTATTTCCTATTTATTGGGTAAGCATTGGAATAAGCCGCCTCAATATTGCAGCCGCAGTTGGTAATATCTCTAGGAGCTGAGCCGTCGTCAGCATTGTGAAATAATTATAATGTCAAGGTAAGATTTTAATGGAGAAAGCTGATCCGAGAGCAGGGCTCCCTTTCTTTCGATCCAATCAGTAACGATGCATGCGCCAACGACGCACTTAGAACGTTCTCTCTGCGTGTTGTTTTGGGAAAAGCATGTTACGTCTTCGGCCGTTTTTGTAAGAAGGATGCATCGTTAAAACACGTCTAAGCCTAAATTACACTGCTATCGTGGAAACCGGGTCCAGACCTATCCAATAGCAAACCGGGTCCAGACCTATCCAATAGCAAACCGGGTCCAGCCCTAACCCATTTCTAATAAATCTGTCTTTTACCTCAAGGAAACAAGGAAGGAAGGAAGGAAGGACGCATTTCTAAAGTAAGAGTACAAGGCCCACACGTTCACTTGCCAATTTACATGACTTTCCCAAGCATCATGCACAAAGACGGTTCTTTTGATGAGATAAAAATTCAATTATTTATTGTAACCAATCTGATTAATGTGATCTAACATGACTTAGTGGTGTGCATTGTCCTCAGATACTAGGTGTTAGAAGATAAAGGGGTGATAAAATGCTTTGGAATTCTCTGCTCCGTGCCAGTAGCTGCTGTAGATGAATTTATAACGAGGCTCCTCCATCTTTTTAAAGTCAATTATTTATGATTGGATCAATCGCCATCAAAGCAGACCACTTGCGTTTTGATGTGCTTCTATAATCATCTGTGAGAACTTTGTTGCTCCAAGGGGCCGTGTCAGACAGTCTGTGTGATGCTGCACTGAAGGTCAGTTCATCAACTGCTATATAAAGAGCATAAAGTGTAAAAGGTGTTCAATACCTTATGGAAACATAGCTTTAAAGGAGTTAAGCATGAAAATGACATTTTCCCCTGGTAGGCTCAATCCAGGTCTGTGCAAGCACCCCCATAGACTAGATCTGGTCTGCTTTCTGTGCGTTGTATTAACAGTAGTGAATGCATTGTTGAGACGCATGTCTATTGTCAGATGTCAGTTCCAATCATGTGGAGAATGATTAATGCCCCTCTGTCCCAGAAGACATCTACCACATCTTACATTGTGAAGGAGTTTCCAATGGTGGGTGGTTGATCAATCCTAGCCACAGATCGAGGATCAGTTTATCCTTCCAAATCCTTTTCTTGACCATTTATGACAGGAAAACACAAAACAGACCCCAGATCAGCTTCTAGTAACAACCTACTCCTACTCATCTGGATCAGACTCCGGCAGATCCATATTTGTCCTCTGACTCAGCAGCCATTGCTTTGTGATCTCCATCCAGTGTCCAGTCATTTAGTCCGGTAAGTAATCTGGTTATAACCACAGATCTAGGATTAGTTTACCCACCCCAAACCCAATCCATAACTAGTAGGAGTGGAAAACTTAAAGACTGAGATCAGTGACTAGGTAGGCGCAACATAACCAGCACCAGCTCCACATCATTTCCACTGTGTGACTCAGCAGCCATAGCCATGTGATCTCCCTGGTGGTTGATCTGGTATTAATAGCCACGTTTAGGCTGTAGCACAGAGCAGGAAGA
The DNA here is from genome assembly GCF_002021735.2 of Oncorhynchus kisutch. Taxonomy (NCBI): domain Eukaryota; kingdom Metazoa; phylum Chordata; class Actinopteri; order Salmoniformes; family Salmonidae; genus Oncorhynchus; species Oncorhynchus kisutch. The sequence continues at coordinate 44,664,769 of NC_034193.2, forward strand.
GGCTGTTGTTAGCTAGCTGCAACCAGAGCTGACCAGAACAGACCTACAGCAAACTTCTCCTTCTGTATGCTTATAGCTTAGACACAAAACACCTCTGAACAAAATATCGGCAGTCAATCTCTTTTGTGTTCACACAGCAAAGACCTTGAAGTCGTCAACCACTCAGCCTTGTTAAAATACTCCAAACCTGGAGGTGGCAGTAGCGTTGTTTGGCAATGCTTGTCGGTGTGTGTTGCTTAGTTTATGGTCTAGATTCCCAATGTTGGTTATCTAGCTAGATTGTTGTAGAAAGCCCTTGTTGATACTAGCCAGATGGACACAGCTAGATGACAACCTAGAAAGATGAAGAAATAACATAATTAATGCTCCATAATCCCATTTGAGTTGGCAAGAAACTACAACGAGTGCCAGTCCATAGCCAAATGTTTACCTAGCTAACGTTAACATATTCGCTAGCTAGCTAAGGACATTGTACTAACACGGGCAGCTGTTTCATGGAAACTAATCCATTGTGATTTAATTATAACGTCCATGTCAGTGGTTAGCTAGCTTGGAGGAAGTATTTAGTGTTGTTGTGCATTGCACCTGTGCACTTAGCTAGCTACCATCCCATAGCCTACATTGCATAGCGAGTGGGAGTGGCTCATGACATTTAACTGTGGATGTGTGGAGAAAATGCCCTAATCCCTTTTTCTTGTCACTCCTTTTGGCTTCCCCACTTCGGAGTTTGTGATCTCTGATTGGCTCAAAGTTGTTGACCACTGTTGAAATATGCGATTTTACAAGTAGAATATCGTTGTTACCGGTTCGGCGTGCAGCAGGTAGCGCTTTTGTTCGAGCAAGAGAAGGAACGGCCTCCCACTGTGTACGTATTGGCAGTGAGATTCTCCGGGTGTTTCATTCTTTACAGGATAGTGTTGATGTGCCACGTGGATTTATGATACTAGAACATTATGTGGAGGTCCTTAAAATTGTGTTAATTGCTCTTAGCAGGGGTCTCTTAACCCACCAAAGGGCTAGTCTTCCTAGTCTTGTTCAGTGGGGTCTTACTTCATTAGACCTTGTATAGTTTTTCTTGTTTAGTTGCCACATGAGACTAGTATATTCACTAGATACCACTGTCCAAGGCTGTTTACACAGGCAAACCAATTCTAAGCTTTTTTTCCCACTAATTGGTATTTTGTTTTAGAGCTGGTCTGATTGGTCAAAAGACCAATTAGTGAAACAAATATCAGAATTGAGCTGCCTAAGAAAGGTTTTAATTCAATGTGACTTGACCCAGTGGGATGCCATCATCCATTCCAGGCTTTGGGGTGACAGACTGACTCTAGGCTTCCATGTCTACTTTGTCTGTGGAAATCCCTGGCAAAGGTCTCCATGCACATTGCTGACCCGATGACCAAACAGACGTTAGATGTTTCCTAACGTCCATGTGGGACAGTGAAATGGTGCAATGCGACAGGACAGACACACTGGCCATGAGGGCTTCCAAGTGGGCCAGCCCTGTTCATTTACAAACCCCTTCGATTTTTCAGGTTTCAAAGCTAATCGCTGTGGTCATTGTGTAAGTAATGTTTTTGTTTATTGGTGTTTAAAAAACAAAGCATGTATTGATGAATTAAAAGGTCACCACCACCATCTGGTGAACATGGACATGTTTTGCTGAGTCACTTCCATTGAAATTCTTCTGTTTCTGAATGTTGCCACACTGTGAAACAACAGTAAAGTTCAAAATGGAGTAACTCATAGTTAGATATAGCCTTGATTTTAGCAACGCTCCTACAATCAACTAGAAGTTTCCTTTTTTTTTTAGGTACCTTACATTGCAACGTGTCGGCCTTACCCTGATAATACTATACTCGAAATGCATGCAAAACCAATCCCCTCTCTTTGTTCACCTGTCCCCCTGCCTGCAGTACCACCCCTGGCCCAGAAGGGGGCAGTGTAGCTGTGTCAGTCTATCAGTGGTGGTGGTGCCCTCTGGCCTGTTGGGATGCAGTGCTGGTAGGCTGTAGCCTGGCTGGCTGGCTGGCTGCTATACTGTTGTGTCTGTGCTGTGCACTGTCCTGTGACGCCGCTCTGTCTTTGTCTGCAGCCGTGTGGTGTCTGGGTCAAGGTGCTGCTAAAACAAAGCCCTTGAAGAGTCAACCTCGAGAGGGGGGGAGAGAGAGAGAGATGCTACAGGAAGCACCTAGGATAAGCAACTTACTTGCACATGCACTCAGTTGAGCTGTTGGATTAATTTCATATTCATTTAATGCTGTTACGTATTGGTACTTTTAGTCCAAAGCAGCAGGACTGTGAATCTATGAGGATTGTATCATGATGAATGTCTGATGTTTGTCTGTTTTAGCAGCATTCTTACCACATATGAGACTGACTAGTATGAAGCTGATAATCCAGTGTAGATATTTAACAAATGTAGTGCAACCTATTGTTTCCATCCTATTGGACTTTTCCTAATGTGGCTATGGTATCGCTACAATATCTCCACTCCAGAGGAGGCTGGTGGGAGGAGCTATAGGAGAATGGGCTCATTGTAATTGGCTGGAATGGAATAAATGGAACGGTATCAAACACCTCAAACATACGGAAACCACATGTTTGACTCCATTCCAGCCATCACAATGAGCCTGTCCTCATATAGCTCCCCCCACCAGCCTCCTCTGCTCCACTCCTACCCTGTTATCTGCTGTGTCAGCCGTACAGCTCCCTACTCCAAGTTTCATGGTCTTTAAACCTTTGATCGCAATGCAGAACCCTGCATCCTCATTCTGTGCATTACTCTGAGTGGTGATAAGCATGCCGGCCGGCCTGCCTGACTCCAACACCCTCTCGACATGACAACACCAGGAATGTGCCTTTTACATGAATTACGGTAGTGTTTATCACAGGCACTGATAGACCCTTACCAAGGATTCTCAGGCCATTTTTTTAAAGAAACTTCCTCCAGTTCTCTTAACCCCCTAGCTCTGTCAGTTTCCTCCCTCATTTCTACTCATCTTTCTTCTCTTGTTCAGGAGTTTGTTTGATCATCCACTGGCTTTGGGTTGGCCGGGGTCGTGTTCATTAGGGCATGCAACAGAAAGTGTTCCTCCGGTTTAAAGACCATGAAACTTGGAGTAGGGAGCTGTACGGCTGACACAGCAGATAACAGGGTAGGAGTGGAGCAGAGGAGGCTGGTGGGGGGAGCTATATGAGGACAGTGTTCTGGCAAGTCCAGGCTGTCCCTCCGTGTTTCAATTGGTTTACTTCCGTTTGGTGCCTCATGAACACGGCCCAGTTCTTGTGGTCAGTGGAAACAATGTGTGTAGCTAACTCCTGTACAGCTGCTTACGAATCCATTAGGCCGGCCGACCTCCATAGAGATTTAAACAGCACACAACACTGGTATGTTACATGTCATAGCCCAGTGAGATGTCTGTGGCCACGAGTCTTTGTTAATCATCAGGTCAGCACTGGGCCACTGGCAGGCGGAGGCTCGGCTGTTTGCTGTTTCCTCAATCACAACTCAAATCCAATTTTATTGGTCACATACACATGGTTAGCAGATGTTAATGCGATTTTTGCGAAATGCTTGTGCTTCTAGTTCCGACCATGCAGTAATTTCTAACAAGTAATCTAACAATTTCACAAGTACCGTATACACAGAAGTATAAAGGAATTAATAAGAATATGTACATATTAATATATGGATAAGCGATGGCCGAACGGCATAGGCAAGATGCAGTAGATGGTATAGAGTAGAGGTCGAGCAATTGTGATTTTTCAACACCGATACCGATTTATTGGAGGACCAAAAAAAGCCAATACCGATTAATCTGCCATTTTTGTTTAAAAAAATTTAATCTATTTATTTATTTGTAATAATGACAATTACAACAATACTGAATGAACACTTATTTTAACTTAATATACTACATCAATCAAATCAACTTAGCCTCAAATAAATAATGAAACATGTTCAATTTGGTTTAAATAATGCAAAAATAAAGTTGGAGAAGAAAGTAAAAGTGCAATGTGTGCCATGTAAAAAAGCTAACGTTTCAGTTCCTTGCTCAGAACATGAGAACATATATTTATTTGACCTTTATTTAACCAGGCAAGTCAGTTAAGAACAAATTATTATTTTCAATGACGGCCTAGGAACAGTGGGTTAACTGCCTGTTCAGGGGCAGAACGACAGATTTGTACCTTGTCAGCTCGGGGGTTTGAACTCGCAACCTTCCGGTTACTAATCCAACGCTCTAACCACTAGGCTACCCTGCCGCCCCATATGAAAGCTGGTGGTTCCTCTTAAAAAGAGTCTTCAATATTCCCAGGTAAGAAGTTTTAGGTTGTAGTTATTACAGGACTATTTCTCTCTATACCATTTTGTATTTCATATACAGTGGGGCAAAAAAGTATTTAATCAGCCACCAATTGTGCAAGTTTTCCCACTTAAAAAGAGAGAGAGGCCTGTAATTTTCATCATAGGTACACTTCAACTATGACAGACATAATGAGAAAAATAAATCCAGAATCACATTGTAGGATTTTTAATCAATTTATTTGACAATTTCAACAATACTGAATTAACACTTATTTTAACTTTAATATAAAACATCAATAAAATCAATTTAGCCTCAAATAAATAATGAAACGTTCAATTTGGTTTAAATAATGCAAAAATAAATTAATATGTGCCATGTAAAAAAAGCTAACGTTTAAGTTCCTTGCTCAGAACATGAGAACATATGAAAGTTGGTGGTTCCTTTTAACATGAGACTTCAATATTCCAAGGTAAGAGGTTTTAGGTTGTAGTTAATATAGTATTTATAGGACTATTTCTCTCTATACCATTTGTATTTCATATACCTTTGACTATTGGATGTTCTTATAGGCACTATAGTATTGCCAGTGTAACAGTATAGCTTCCATCCCCCTCCTCGCCCCTACATGGGCTCGAACCAGGAACACATCGACAACAGCCACACTCGAATCGCCGCGGCCCTTGCAGCGCAAGGGGAATAACTACTCCAAATCTAAAAACGAGTGACGTTTGAAACAGTATTGGCGCACACCCAGCTAACTAGCTAGCCATTTCACATTGGTTACACCAGCCATTAGGCTGATAGGCTTGAAGTCATAAACAGCGCTATGCTTGCGAAGAGCTGCTGGCAAAACGCACTAATGTGCTGTTTGAATGAATGATTACGGGCCTGCTGCTGCTCAGTCAGACTGCTCTATCAAATCAGACTTAATATGAAAACAAAACATTTATTATTTCAGTGTAATACGGAACGGTTCTGTATTTTATCTAACGGGTGGCATCCCTAAGTCTAAATATTCTTGTTACATTGCACAACCTTCAATGTATGTCATAATTACGTAAAATTCTGGCAAATTAGTTCGCAATGAGCCAGGCAAACTGTTGCATATACCCTGACTCTGCGTGCAATGGACGCAAGAGAAATTACATGATTTCACCTGGTTAATATTGCCTGCTAAAATGGATTAGTAGTTATAACTAGTGATTATGATTGATAAGCTTAATGCTAGCTAGCAATTTACCTTGGCTTCTACTGCGTTCGCGTAACAGGCAGGCTACTCGTGGAGTGCAATGGTTAGAGCGTTGGACTTGGTAACTGTGCGGTTGCAAGACCCAGGGTCTCAAGCTTAATGACGGGTTTGGAAGGTACTATGGTGTTAAATGCTGTAGTCGATGAACAGCATTCTTACGTAGGTATTCCTCTTGTCCAGATGGTTTAGGCCAGTGTGATTGCGATTGTGTCGTCTGTGAACCTGTTGTGACGGTAAGCCAATTGGAGTGGGTGTCAGGTAGGGTGGAGGTGATCTGGTCCTTGACTAGTCTCTCAAAGCACTTCATGACGATGGAAGTGAGTGCTACAGGGCGATAGTCGTTTAGCTCAGGTAGCTTAGCTTTCTTGGGAACAGGAACAATGGTGGCCCTCTTGAAGCATGTGGGAACAGCAGACTAGGATAGGGATTGATTGAATATGTCCGTAAACTCACCATCCAGCTGGTCTGCGCATGCTCTGAGGACGCGGCTAGGGATGCCGTCTGGGCCGGCAGCCTTGTGAGGGTTAACACGTTTAAATGTTTTACTCACGTTGGCTCCGGTGAAGGAGAGTCCGCAGGTTTTGGTGGCACTGTATTGTCCTCAAAGCGAGCGAAGAAGTTTAGTTTGTCTGGGAGCAAGACATCGTGGTCCGTGACGGGGCTAGTTTTCTTTTTGTAGTCTATTGACTGTAGACCCTGCCACCTTCCTCTCGTGTCTGAGCCGTTGAATTGCTACTCTACTTTGTCTCTATACTGACACTTAGCTTGTTTGATTGCCTTGCGGAGGGAATAGCTACACTGTTTGTATTCGGTCATGTTTCCGGTCGCCTTGCCCTGATTAAAAGCAGTGGTTCACGCTTTCAGTTTTGCGCGAATGCTGCCATCAATCCACGGTTTCTTGTTGGGGAAGGTTTTAATAGTTGCTTTTGGTACAACATCACCGATGCACTTGCTAAGAAATTTGCTCACCGAATCAGCGTATACATCCATGTTGTTGTTCGACGCTATCCGGAACATATCCCAGTCCACGTGAGCGAAGCAATCTTGAAGCGTGGAATCAGATTGGTCGGACCAGCGTTGAACAGACCTGAGCACGGGCGTTTCCTGTTTTTAGTGTCTGTCTATAGGCTGGGAGCAACAAAATGGAGTTGTGGTCAGATTTGCCGAAAGGAGGGCGAGGTGTGGCTTTGTATGTATCGTGGAAGTTAGAGTATCAATGATCCAGAGTTTTCCCAGCCCGGGTCGCACATTCGATATGCTGATAAAACTTAGGGAGCCTTGTTTTCAGAATCCCCAGCTTCAATAAATGCAGCCTCAGGATATGTGGTTTCCAGTTTACATAGTCCAATGAAGTTCTTTCAGGGACATTGAGGTGTCTACTTGGGAGAGATGTACACGACTGTGATTATAATCGAAGAGAATTCTCTTGGTAGATAATGTGGTCGGCATTTGATTGTAAGGAATTCTAGGTCAGGTGAACAAAAGGGCTTGAATTCCTGTAATGTTGTTATGATCACACCACGACTCGTTAATCATAAGGCATACACCCCCGGCCTTCTTCTTACCAGAGAGATGTTTGTTTCTGTCGGTGCGATGCGTGAAGAAACCAGGTGGCTGTACCGACTCTGATAATGTATCCCGAGTGAGCCATGTTTCTGTGAAACAGAAGTTGACGTTGCTCTGATATCCAATAGTTCCTCGCGACTGTATGTAATGAGACTTAAGATTTCCTGGGGTAACAGTGTAAGAAATAATACATTAAAAAAATACTGCATCATTGCCTAAGAACGCGAAGCGGACATCTCTGTCGGCGCCGGAAGTTTACTGATGGACTGTTGTCAATCGGGGCCCATAGTTTTTCCTGCTTAGGTTGTGTGGTCTGGAAAAAATCCTAGCTTTCACTTTGATATATTCCACTGTAATCAGGGCTAGGAATTTTACCTAGCCTGGTTATGTGACCTGTGCCCGTATTGATTGCTGATCTAGGATCATTTTTGCCCCCTCATTAATAATGAGACCTGAAACGATGAAGGAAATGTACACATACAGGGAGGTCACAACAAAATCACACCACACAACACTCAGATTTATGACCATTGTGTTTGCGATTCTGTGTTTTCTAAATATCGATGACTATTTTTCAGTGTTACTTTTGATCAGCACTCCTACTCTTGACACACTGTGACCAGGAAAAATGACTTGCCCTACTTTATAGTACAATAACGGGTCAACTATGTTAGTAAAGTCACCTAGTCTATTGAACACCAGTGCTCTAGCAAACATAAACATGGACGTTTCATGTGCCACTGTATCTTCTATCCTGGCCTTTGGCAGGTGGCAGATTTTGGAAGCAAAGGTGGCAGTTGGCACAAGGCAGGCAGAATGGTACCTCTGTGCCGGTAGCGTTGTGATTGTGATCTGGCACACACTGACTGCACGAGCCTGGCATGCACACAGGTGTGTGTCTGATGCTGTAGGCTGTCATTAATGCACGTTAGTTTGCAATTTAGTTATGTAAAAACTGGCACATTAGCCCTAACGCCAGGTTCGGCTATTTACCTGTCTTATATCAGCTCGCTTGCGCTCAGATGGACAGGGTGGAAATATTGGAGGTGTCCTTAAAAACATGATCCAAAGTGCTAATTTCAGGCTGCGCTGATAGGCATATTTAAGACCAACCAAAAGCTAGTTTTAGTGGTAACCCAGCTGGTTATTGAGTCCTAGAGTCGATGTGTCATAATACCCATAAAACCTAGCGGTCAAACAGGGAATTGGTTACAATCGTTTTTCCACCATTCATTTTTCCCATAAGGGATTTCAGAAACACTTAAAATAAGGGCTGTGTTTCGTGTAGGCTTATCCTGGTGTGACGTTTTTTTAAATCTCTCTCGGACAAGGTGACTTTTATCAATTTATATTCAGCTAATGTAAATACAACCAACCCTATTAGAATGATGACGCTTGCAATGCAACCTCTGGAGATGTGTGAATGCGATTTGATCTGTAAGATGGTTCTGATTTTATTGTTCATAAAACATAAGTCTATTTGGGAGCAGTATAAAAGGTGAGTGGACATTCTCCCTTTCTCTTTATATTGGATCTTTGTCCAGCTACTAGTTAGGATGTGCGTAAAACCCTCCATAGCCTGTGTTGTTTCAATATTATATGCCCGCAGGGAGAAATTAGGGTGAGACGGCTAATATTTAAAACAAGTTTTTGCTTCGTTTTGTTTAGAATTATTCCTTCTCTTTTTAAGCTTTATCAATAATTGAATCTTGATTATTGACAATGTTTGGTATGTCCATGCTCAGCCATAATGTAATTTACAGTAGGCCTAGCCCCTATATCAGTGTGAATGCTGTTGAAGCCGCGCAATTACTTGGAGCAATGTGGACTGCAAATGGGTTTAAGTGAACGTATTTAGCAAAGATAGGTCTATATTTTGTTATTTGGTTTCTATAAACCATTTAACAACTATAACAGACTAACATTGGAATTGGTGTTGATGTCAAGTCTATACATCAGACCATAAATACACAACTTGAAGCAACTACGTATTTCGCCATGGAAAACATTCTGATTGGCCAGTGAGTGGCCAAGCCTGGACACACCCACAACTTGTTGATTCATCAAGACCCACCCCTTTCGCGCCAATGCCAGTAAGTGTGCTGATAATTGTAATAGTGAAAATAGCTTGAACATATGGTGCTACCGCCTGTGCTTCAATTTACCATTGCGATAGGTTTGTTAAAATAGAGCCCTGTGTGTGTGGCAGGTAGCCTAGCGGCTAAGAGCGTAACCGAAAGGTCGCTGGTTCGATTCCCTGAGCCGACTGGGTGAAAAATCTGTCGGCGTGCTTTTGAGCAAGGCACTTAACCCTAATTGTTCCTGTAAGTCACTGGATACAAGCGTCTGCTAAGTGACTAAAATGTAAAGTGTGTGTGTATGTATATCCGGGACAGGCAAGGTCGCTGGTGGTTGATTTGAGTGCTCGTAGGAGTGGGTGACCTTGTTCGCTCGATCTGCAACAAAGGAAAGGCAGGAGACGCAGGGAAGAGCTCAAATCACTGGTGTCTGTCCCAGTTTCTCTCTCCCTCTGGTACACTTACACACACTAGCTCTCTCTCACACACGCACACACACTTTGTTGGCCTACACACACTACCCCACCCCACCCAGACTCTTCAAGAGATTGGCAGATTTCTCTCCAGTACTGTACCACCTCTAAAAAGAATGGACCATCGCCCCACTGCCCAGCATGAAAGCGACACCCTGTTTATTTATGACTTCCATTTCATCTTGAAGCAGCCATTCAGCCCTCTAGAGTACCTTTGTACATCACTCGCTGCCACACAATGACTGCATTGAGACATAAAACAGAGTCGTGACAGACCTAAATTGGTTGGAGTCCTTGTGCGTAGCAGCGTGTAAATCTGAGTCGGGATCGCAGTGCTTCTTCTTCCACTGAAATGTACTGTATTTGCCTTTTGCCAGGCAGGCACTTTGGTGTGTGTGTGAGAGAGAGAAAGAAAAGGACAAGCGTCCTCAATGAAGGCCAGATGGGAGGCTGGTTGGAGGGAAGGATGTTCACTGACTGGGAAGGGATGAAGTTATATGTAGCTCTTTCTCTGTGTATGTCTTCCTTCTCTCCTCTCTCCCTGTCTGCTTGACCAACTGACCCCCACCCCTCTCTCTCTCTACTGTATCATCAGGTCCTGGCACCACCAGTGAAACTCCCACACTCCTCTCCTTCTGGCCTCCGTTACTGGGTGTTTTATCTACACACACAGTGTGTATGTGCTGGTGGCAGTGTACATGAGTTAGTGTTCAGTCTGACACTACTTCACACCATCTGCTCGTAAGGATATCTGAGGAACATTCTAGCCCTTTCTCTCCGCCCTTACATAACTGCCTCCATCTTAATTCTGAGCTATCGAGTCACTAGCGAGATTAAGCTTGGGATACTTGGGTATTCGGAAACACACCGGATGCTTTTCTCTCCCGATGCCCTTTGAGACCCCACGTATCAATTACATACCTGGGTTCAAATACTATTCGAAATCATTTCAAATAGTTTATTTGTGCTCGTTTGAGCTTGCCTGGCTTAGTGGGCCAATTCGATTCTTCCCAGAACAGTCCAGGCTAGAACAAATGCTTAAAGTATGTTAAAGATTTTGAATACTATTTGAACCCAGGTCTCATGTGTTGCTGTGAGGAATGTGGTCAGTGTGACTGTTTAACGTAGGTTCACCTGAGAGGTTTGGCCTTCACACCTCCTCATCATCCGAGAGGTCAGCGGGGCCACTGGTAACTGATCTCCGTGGGCATGGGCTATGGCTATCTCACCGACTCGTGCTCTGGCTCTCCTTTTTCTGACACTAACACACTCTCCCTCTCTCCTGAATGTCTCTCTCAATATAGATACAGTGCCTTTCTGAAAGTATTCAGACCCCTTGACTTTTTCCAAATTATCTTACATTACAGCCTTATTCTAAAATGTATTAAATAAAACAATTTCCTCAGCAATCTACACACAATACCCCATAATGACAAAGTGAAAACAGGTTTTTAGAAATGTTTGCAAATGTATTAAAAACAATCACAATAAATTTGTCTTTCGTCAGCACCTACACACACACAAACACATTTGTCTTTCGTCAGCACCTACACACACACAAACACATTTGTCTTTCGTCAGCACCTACACACACAAACACATTTTTCTGGGTGTGTGGCTGCTCATGTTTTTTTATTCTGCAAATGTATTAAAAACAGAAACCTTATTTACAGAAGTATTCATACCCTTTGCTATGAGACTTATATTGAGCTCAGGTGCATCCTGTTTCCATTGATCATCCTTGAGATGTTTCTACAAATTGATTGGAGTCCACCTGTGGTAAATTCAATTGATTGGACATGATTTGGAAAGGCACACACCTGTCTATATAAGGTCCCATAGTTGACAGTCAGAGCAAAAACCAAGCCATGAGGTTGAAGGAATTGTCCGTAAAGCTCAGAGACAGAATTGTCGTGGCACAGATCTGGGGAAGGGTACCAAAAGATCCCCAAGAACACAGTGGCCTCCATTCTTAAATGGAAGACTCAAGGCTGATATCACTGCCAAAGGTGCTTCAACAAAGTACAGAGTAAAGGGTCTGAATACTTATGTAAATGTGATATTTCATTTTTATTGCGAAACTGACTCAACCTGTTTTTGCTTTAACATAATGGGGTATTGTGTGTAGATTGAGGGGGGGGGGGACAATTTAATACATTTTAAAATAAGGCTGTAACCTTAAAAAATGTGGGAAAAGTTAAGGGGTCTGAATACTTTCCGAAGGCACTGTATATGGATGGACAGACCAGGCCGGAGGGGGACCTCTTTGCTTTACTGTTTCCAGGAAGCAGGAAACGCAGTCTTGAGTTTCCCCCCTACCTCCCACCTCCCCGGCTTCCAGCCAGGTGGAGAAAATTGACAAGTGTCCCCCGTCCAAAAATCCCCCCCCCCCCCCCCCCACATAAAAAAATAAATAAAGAATAGTCAAAATAATAATGTTCCACAAACAGGGTCTCTTACTTCAAAGAGAGGTTCCTACTACAGTATGTCTCACGATTCACTTATCCTGGCTCGTTATCTTTTCCCCCCTGCTTTGACGGAATACCCGAACCAATCCGATGCAGCAGGAAGATAGGTCTGTCATTGTGACTTAAGTTCTCTCTTACATCATGCCCTGCTATACATCATTAAGAGCTCGGCCCCTATAAATCTTCACTCGACGTTGAACTAGAGGAACGCGAATGCGAAGAAGGAGATCCTATCATCCAGATTGGTTTCAATGGAGGGAATAATCATAATTACTGGCTTATGCTTTAACTGGGACACAACGATGCAATTTTCCCCAAACCATCACTTCCGTATCTGACATTTCACAAATTTATTTTGTTATTGATTGTTTTTATTGTCATGTGACCCGGCCCTTCGGCATGTATCCCCATCCATCTTTTTGAGGTAGCGTACTACCCTCCTGTTGGGAGTACTCACTAGTCACTCACTTACAAACTACTGTTTGTGGTGTTTCAGGAAGTCTTACATCTTCGGGAGGTCCGGAACAATAGGGTTTGGCTTGCTTAGCTTTGCTGTCGGTTGCAGCTCTTATTTAGTTAGCTTAACTCTGTGTGTGTGTGTGTGTGTGTGTGTGTGTGTGTGTGTTGTAGCGCTTGTTGAGTTTGCACGTGTGTGAGAGGGAAAGAAATGGAGAGAGCGAGGGGAACTCCAGTCCTCCCCTCCTCTCCTCCCCTTCTCTCTGATGACTCAGAGAAATGTGCTTGCCTCCCGGCCGGCCGTCCTGCCAGAGCACTGGGCAGGATGAAAACCCACTGAATTTGATGGGAGAATTCCTTGGTAGAATCTTCTAGGATTATAGGGACTAAAGCTTTCTCAGATAACCAGATCTGATAAGTAATAGCGTAAATGTGTAACTGGGTGTACTGAAGCCTCAAAGCTTCCTAATGGGTTTACTTTGCAGCTTTGGTAAAGCAAGGGAGTCTGTTCATGTTTTGTGTACTTTGGATGTGAGCCAGTTGGGTGACTTTAAATCCAATGCAGTTGCACTTCCATTAAGGATACAGAAGTGGATTGGTTGTCTTGTATGGATTTTTTTTGTCTACATGGTCAAACCACCCACCCCTTCCTCGCTCTCTACTCAGGATTCTCCTGAGTTTCTTTAAGAATCCAGCACCCTTCTTTCTTAGAATACACTCAAGCCTTTTTTGTTTTTCATTAGAAATTTAGACAGAACCATCAAATTTAGGTATAAATCTTGTAACTCAACCGACTGCTTCCACACAGATGGTCTAAATGGGAAGATAACAAGTTTCTTGGCTGTGGGGTTTAATGTATTGGCTGTAGTAGTAGTTGGCTAAATCCCTTAAGATGGTTTTGTTAAGATCCGTCAAGCCTAATATGCTGGCCAACGATGTTCTTGTGGAATTGCATTCTCTTTGTTTTCTGTTCCGCGGTATCATCCCTCATGTCACATCCCTCCCATGGTTATAAACAATAGTCAACACACACCGTGGCCATATCTACAGTGCATTCAGAAAGTATGTTACAGCACCCCCCCCCCCCCCCCCCCCCCCAAATCTACATACAATACCCCATAATGACAAAGCAAAAACAGGTTTTTAGAAATATTTTCAAATGTATACATTTTTGTTAAATATACTCTGTCTGGGCCACTCAAGGACATTGAGACTTGGCACTCCTGCGTTGTCTTGTGCTACGGGTCTTTGTCCTGTTGGAAGGTGAACCTTTGCCCCAATCTGAGGTCCTGAGCGCTCTGGAGTAGGTTTTCATCAAGGATCTCTTTGTACTTTGCTCCGTTCATCGTTGCCTCGATCCTGACTAGTCCCCCAGTCCCTGGCACTGAAAAACAATGCTTCAATGCTGCAGACATTTTTTGGTACCCTTCCCCAGATCTGTGCCTCGACCTCTTGTCCTTCGACCTCGTGGCTTGGCTTTTGCTCTGACATGCACTGTCTGCTGTGGGACCTTATATAGACAGGTGTGTGCCTTTCCAAATCATGTTCAATCAATTAGTATTTACCACAGGTGGACTCCAATCAATGGAAACAGGATGCACCTGAGCTCAATTTCGACTCTCATAGCAGAGGGTCTGAATACTTATATAAGTAAGGTATTTCTGTTTTCTATTTTTAAAACATTTGCAAATATTTCCAAAAACCTGTTTTTGCTTTGTCATTATGGGGTATTGTGTGTAGATTGAGGAACATTTTTAATTGAATCCATTTTAAAATAAGGCTTTAAAAATGTGGAAGAGGTCAAGTGGTCTGAATCAGGGATGCAAACCAGTCACCTTTTGTCGAAATTCGCCGTTTTGAATCCAAAATAGGTGACCTACGTGATCCATGTAGATCCGATGAGAAAAGTTTGGGGCCAATCGTTCACATAACAGAATGCAGCACGCGACTGAAGAGAGACGAGACAACCAATTTGCTAGTTACAGTATCAGCGGAGAGTGGAATGGCATTTTACCAGCTACATCAGCGCGTCCCCTGGACAATAATGAGGAGGTAGGTGAGAAGCCTGACCTCAGATACGGGGGTGAGAAGGTGATGAAGTGTACTTCATGAGCTTTAACCAAAAAACAACTAGTATTTGGAAAGTTTGAGTTGAGGGAGAAGGGTTGGTGGAACAAGTATTGTTAGCATTAAGTATCTTGCTAGCGGGATCGAATTCTCCGTGAGAAATGTTGAGCAACATTAGTCAACTTAACTGATGAAATAATTGAGTTTATGGTGTGAACATTTGCTGGCTAATAAAGTCAGACCGCTACATCAGGTGGTTAGAGCTTTGGGCCAGTAACCGAAATGTTGCTAGATCAAATCGCCGAGCTGACAAGGTAAAAAAAATCTGTCGTTCTGCCCCTGAACAAGGCAGTTATCCCAATGTTCCTAGACCGTCATTTTAAATATTAATTTTCTCTTAACGGACTTGCCTAGTTGAATAAATATTAAGTAAAAAAATAAAAATATATTAACTGGTATACGACTCCTTGCCGTTTATATAACGAGTTTGTTGCTTACTGACCTTGGCAATCTGTGTGAAATGCTAACGAACTACTATCTGTGAACTAATGTTTAACCTCTACAGTATGTGGTTAATTTTCAGAATGAGAGCATTAGGTGAAATGAGGTGTTTGCTTGTTAAACAAGTGGATTTAGGGATCCAGTGGAGCTGGAGCTGGTTTTGGCTTTTTTTTTTGACTGTAGGAACACCACACACCTTCTCCCTTTTATCAAGACGGTGGATGAAAAGGGGTGTGTCAGGTGTACTCTGCCTGAAAGAGATCCATTATGCCAACAAATGGCATCATGTTCTGCTGGCACATTGGAGAACAGATGTCCACAGGCAGAAAGTGTATGTAATACTGTGCAGTGTGGACAAAATATTTTTTGTTTTTGTGTTGAACTTGACGGTAACACGTGTGTGATTAAGGGGGTATTAGTAAAAATTTGACTCTGTGAGCGTAGCCTTACACGTAGCCTTATGCACCTGATCAACTTCCACTATTGGCAATTATAATAGAGCAAACATAGAATGCCTGTTTTGTTAGATTCTTATTCTACTTCAAAATGTTTTTTTTTTTTTCAAATTTAGATGTGTGTGTGGTCACAGGTGTTCTATAATAAAGGCTGTCATGGCTAACTGCAATATTAGTGTATTGTTTATTTTCTCCAGACTTGAGTGTCATTTACAGTAAAGTCTAGGCAATGAATAACATTGGATTGCTTTCTTAAATTGTTTTAGCTGCGAGTTAGGTTCACATTAACCACTTTAAAAAAAAATTTGAGACTGATCATGTAGATCATATTCTTCGTTGTTTAATTAGTTAAAACCTGCATTTCTCCCGAGCAGGGATTTTTTTGCTTATTTCAGTCACCTTTTTGGGTCCTCACCAGTTTGCAACCCTGGTCTGAATACTTTCTGAATTCACTGTATGTATGGCCTGCATAACAGTGATACATCTTGACAACTGTACTGAGGAACGAACAACATCGAGCCAAGTATGTTTTTGTGTGTGTATGTCTGGCACAGTGCTTATGTTTGGGCAGGTATCTGCAGCAGGTAGCCTAGTGGTTAGAGAGTTGGGCCAGTAACCAAAAGGTTGCTGGTTTGAATACCTGAGCCGACAAAGTAAGAAAATCTGTCTGTGCCCTTGAGCAAGTCACTTAAACCCTAATTTGCTCCAGATCCGCCGTACGACTATGGCTGACCTTGTAAAGCCAACACGTTTAACTGCACGTGTCCGGTATATGTCAAATATATTTATTTTGTGTGTCTGTAAATGTTCCAAGGGAAAAGAGAACATGCACAGCACCGTCGACATTGATGTCCGTGATGAACTGACTTGGCTCATGTAGTCCTGTATGTCAACCAAGGCCTCCTGTATATTCCATGTCTGTATGTCACTTACTGTGTGTGTGTGATGTTTTGTCTCTCTCTCTCTCTTTGTGTACGTACGTGCAGCGCTGCAGGAATGGATGTGTTTAATATGGCGGCCACACCGCGGCTGGAACTCCCTGTGTGAGAGACAGAGAGCGGGAGAGAGCAACAGATCGTTTGAAGTCTGCGACTGAGCCTCTCCTCAAACGGCAGTTCTGCAGCCGTCTCAGCCCGTTCCCTCACACACATACACACACTCACCCACTCACCCCAATTCCTCCTCTCACCCCAATTCCTCCTCTCACACTTTGCATCCCACCTAGTTTTGATCCTCTTCATAGTTCATACCACAGATGACACAGTCACCGATAAGCAACATCAAACACTCTCAGATGGTGGCCATTTTGTTTTCTCCCCCATATCACTTTTCGGTCTCACTCCCAAACCTCGTTCACAGTGGGACAGTGAAACAGAGGGACAGAGACTCCGACTCATGTCTTTGTTACAGATATGTTTATATTGACTACTAAATCCATATGTCCTATGTATGAGCTCCTATATGTCAATCATTCAGGACTTATGTCTATCTATTTAGTCATTAAACTAGACATCTATATTGTCATTGTATTTAGACAGGCCTAGTTTAAACGTCTACTTACTCACAAACTGTCATTGGATGTATATTTGAAGTCGGAAGTTTACATACACTTAGGTTGGTGTCATTAAAACTCGTTTTTCAACCACTCCACAAATTTCTTGTTAACTAACTATAGTTTTGGCAAGTTGGTTAGGGCATCTACTTTGTGCATGACACACGTCATTTTTTCAACAATTGTTTACAGACATATTATTTCACTTATAATTCACTGTGTCACAATTCCATTGGGTCAGAAGTTTACATACAATAAGTTGACTGTGCCTTTAAACAGCTTGGAAAATTCCAAAACATGATGTCATGACTTTAGAAGCTTCTGATAGGCTAATTGACATCAGTTGAGTCAATTGGAGGTGTACCTGTGGATGTATTTCAAGGCCTACCTTCAAATTATGTGCCTCAAAAGAAATCAGCCAAGACCTCAGAAATAAAAATTGTAGACCAGACAAGTCTGATTCATCCTTGGGAGCAATTTCCAAACGTCTGAAGGTACCACGTTCATCTGTACAACACAGCCATCATACCGCTCAGGAAGGAGACGCGTTCTGTCTCCTAGAGATGGACGTACTTTGGTGCGAATGGTGCAAATCAATCCCAGAATAACAGCAAAGGACCTTGTGAAGATCATGTAGGAAACAGGTACAAAAGTATCTATATCCACAGTAAAATGAGTCTTATATAAACATAACCTGAAAGGCCGCTCAGCAAGGAAGAAGCCACTGCTCCAAAACCGCCATTAAAAAGCCAGACTACGGTTTGCAACTGCCCATGGGGACAAAGATTGTACTTTTTTGGAGAAATGTCCTCTGGTCTGATGAAACAAAAATAGAACTGTTTGTCCATAATGACCATTGTTGTGTTTGGAGGATTAAGGGGGAGGCTTGCAAGCCGAAGACCACCATCCCAACCGTGAAGCACAGGGATGGCAGCATCATGTTGTGGGGGTGCTTAACTGCAGGAGGGACTGGTGCACTTCACAAAATAGATGGCATCATGAGGGAGGAAAATTATGTGGATATATCGAAGCAACATCTCAAGACATCAGTCAGGAAGTTAAAACTTGGTCACAAATGGGTCTTGCAAATGGACAATGACCCCAAGCATACTTCCAAAGTTGTGGCAAAATAGCTTAAGGACAACAAAGTCAAGGTATTGGAGTGACCATCACAAAGCCCTGACCTCAATCCTCTAGAAAAGTTGTGGTCAGAACTGAAAAAGCGTGTGCGAGCAAGGAGGCCTACAAACCTGACTCAGTTACACCAGCTCTGTCAGGAAGAATGGGCCACAAATCACCCAACCTATTGTGGGAAGATTGTGGAAGGCTACCCGAAACTTTTGACCCAAGTTTAACAATTTAAAGGCAATGCTATGAAATACTAATTGAGTGTATGTAAACTTCGGACCCACTGGGAATGTAATGAAAGAAAACAAAAGCTGAAATAAATAATTCTCTCTACTATTATTCTGACATTTCACATTCTTAAAATAAAGTGGTGATCCTAACTAACCTAAAACAGGGAGTTTTTACAAGGATTAAATGTCAGGGATTGTGAAAAACTTGAGTTTAAATGTATTTGGCAAAGGTGTATGTACACTTTCGACTTCAACTGTAGCTAACTGCACGTTGAGGAACGTAAGGACTATGATGTTAGTAGAATAGTCAGAGATGCTGGTGAGAGAGGCATGTCTGTTATGGAGGTGAGGAATTGTATGTTCATATGGCTTCGCTCTCTTGATACTAGTCCTGTATGGTGGGTTCGGGCTGGGTACAGTGCACACCCTCTCTTCTCCTGGAGGCCTATGTGACAGGTTTCAACTCCACCCTTGCGTCGGGGGTGTGTGTAGTCTGGGTCGTGAGGGTTGAGGGTGAGTCATCCCCTGAGCATCCCTCTCACGTCCCCCCCACACACACCCACCGTGCCCCAGACACCTTCAAACAACGCTTACCAAACACAGGCACAGTGTTACATGTCAGTCATTCTAACCCCCATCACATGTATACAGAGAGAGACGGAGCAGTTATCTCCAGCTGAGTAGCAAGAAGACACACCTGAGTCTATTGAAATTGGTAATACAACAAACCTTTCATTCCAAACTTCCATGCAAAGCTAACATTGGCATGAATGCATGATTTGTGTCAAAGTCAGGATGTTGGCCCAAAGGCCTTTATGTACAGTACGTTTAATATTATTTGCATAGTCGGCTACATCTCATTGGCTAGCAGCGTTTACAATAAGACGTGCAGGCTTTTTACCTGTTGGCAGGTAGAACGGGTCGGGTGATAACTGCAAGCATGAATAATTGCTCCCAGATATAAACACACAGAAACCTCACATATTCCCTGAGGTTTCATTCCCACTTGAGCCTCGCTGAGGTTTTCACAGCCAAATGTGTTGAATAATGAAGTCCGATTTGACTGGGAATTGGATTCACACGCTGAGAGGATCCAACTCACGGAGCTCCCACAGGCAACTGGGTTCTAGTAGTCCTGCATCGCTTCCTTTCCTTATCTCCTTTCCTTGACCCATTTCTTTCATGACTTTAGTAACCGTCCTTTCACTGCCTACCTAGGCCTACTTTTTTATTGTTTTATATTTATTTATTCAACTTTATTTATTCAACATTTCTTCCCAATTTCGTGGTATCCAATTGGTAGTTACAGTCTTGTCCCGTCACTACAACTCCCGTACGGACTTGGGAGAGGCGAAGGCCGAGAGCCATGCGTCCTCCGAAACACGACCCAGCCAAGCTGCACTGCTTCTTGACACATTGCTCGCTTAAGCCGGAAGCCAGCCGCACCAATGTGTCGGAGGAAACACCGTGCACCTGGCAACCGCGTTAGCGTGCAGGGCCCGGCCCGCCACAGGGGTCACTAGAGCGTGATGGGACAAGGCCATCCTGGCCGGCCAAACCCTCCCCTAACCCGGACAACGCTGGGCCAATTGTGCACTGCTCATGGGTCTCCCAGTCGCAGCCGGCTGTAACACAGCCCAGGATCGAACCCGGATCTGCGATGCAGTGCCTTAGCCCGTTGTGCCACTCGGAAGGCCCCTCTAGGCATACTTCTAATCATCACAAGAAGGTTGTGGGTCAAGTTGACTAATGAACTGGCTATCCTGTGGAATTCCACTCTCCTTAGGTATGTTTTGCACTTTATTTAGATGGAACAAGGGGGAGACAGTCGAGTTGGAGAGACGGTGAGAAGGGAGGACATGGGGATTGAACCCAGGTCTCCGGTGGGAGGAAACATGTGATTAGAGCCGTGAGCGTTCCTGCAAGACAACAGGCTCTGCACCTGTCTTTATAGTTAAAGCCTATCAACCATAGACACACATGTATTGCAATGAGTGGCGCCTGTAGACGTGTACGTGTTCTGAAGAACATCCTCGTACGTGTCAGTGTTACCAGATGACGTCAATCCTTGTCCAATTTATTGCTATAAACAAACAATACGTCCCAAATGGCACACTATTCCCTATGTACACTACTTTAGGCCAGAGCCCTTTTGTGACGCATCCCTATAAATTCCAGCTGACTGATTTGTCCGGCTACGGTCCAGAACCGTTCAGCCGTCTGTCACCATGGGAAATTGTCAAATGTGGATGGAGCTGGAGCGTGGGCCTGCCTGGGAACCAATAGGAACCCGTTGAGGGCAGCATGCGTGGGACGAGGGTCTAGTTAGTTGGTTAGGAAGGAAGGATTTGGAAGTACCATCCAACTGGGAGAAATTAAACTGTCAAGACTGCAGTTTGATTGGGTAATGGATCTGGTATGTTTCTCCTCTTTGATCTAGTGCTGATCTAGGATCAGGTCCTCCCTGCCCACACAATCTTACTCAATATGATCTGAGAGGGGAAACTGATCCCAGATTAGAAGATTCAGCAGCATTTGGGTAAGGTATGGTTCTCCTCTCTCTAATGCCAGGATGCCATAACAGAAGTTTCTCTGATGTGGTTCAGGACTCCAGGGGAGGGTTGTCTCCATGGTGGTTTTTAGAAAGAACAGTCAAAATGGTGAGGGCGGAGGGGAGACAGTTACTCAGAGACATCCGGATTGGCTGGGTCTCACC
Organism: Oncorhynchus kisutch; assembly: GCF_002021735.2. Taxonomy (NCBI): domain Eukaryota; kingdom Metazoa; phylum Chordata; class Actinopteri; order Salmoniformes; family Salmonidae; genus Oncorhynchus; species Oncorhynchus kisutch. The sequence continues at coordinate 44,686,021 of NC_034193.2, forward strand.
GCAGCCATAGCAGTCTGGTGAGCTGGTTTTGCCTGGAGATAGAGGGAGGAGGAGGGGTGGTTTAAGAGTTCTTGGCTAGAGTTGATCTGGTGTTACTGGGTGTTTTGAATGGTTCTTTTTGTTCCGTCTCTACCATGACTCACTCTCTTCTAACTGCTGCCCTGAGGGGAGAGGGAGGGGGAGGGTACTGATGTGGTCAAATCATTAGGAGACTGCATGTTCTCCTGCTACGGTAGGCGTTGGCCTACTTTCTGACCAATCAATAGCCCAACTCAGTCCCTAGGATGATGATGAAGTGAGAGTAGATTTCACCAAACAGCTTTCCCCATCAGATCTGTCAGTACTGCCTGGATACTGTCGATTGACTTATCGCAGCGTGAGTTGTAGTTGATATGCACATACTGTAGCTAGTCACGTGATACTCTGCAATTCTCCGAGTATTTTCTCAAACACCGTTGCGTGATGTAGGTCCAGAAGGATCCTTATTTAGAACACCACATTCAGAACACTGCACTTATCTACGGATGTTGTCTGCCTGATCATATCCGTAAGCAGAAATGAAAGGTATTCCACTGTCATCGGACAAGCTAATGAATAATCAATGAAGCGAATGCCCTCTCCACCTGCCGGCGTCCCCCTCCTCCCCTCCCTCACCACATCCATTTTATCAGACTACCAGCGGCCATGTTGTTTCCACTGGTGGGTCATATATTTAGTCCCGTCGAGGACCTTCGAGTGCTCTCCTCGTGTCTCCTGAGGGAGAAAGCCACAGGTGTTTTCTTAGCCTCTCCTCGAGTCTCCCCTCTCTCGCCTCACTCCTCTCTCCGTCAGCTTATAGAGCCCCCCCCGTACCTCCCTCTCTCTCTCTGGTCTCTCTATCATTGTCATTGGAGTGCGATACCTCCTCCTTGAGGCCTCGGGACCACTCGAAGCCCTTCACATGTCCTTCCAGCCCCTCCAGCTCCGGCAGCATTTCAAAACCATCTGACCCCGGTGTGCTAACTGGGCTATTTTAAGAGCAGGGATGGCAAAACCGTCTGTCTGCTCTCCGTGTGCAATGCAGTGGGTGTCGGAAAAAACAGGACTGTTGAGTAGGGTGTCATGTTTGTGTGTGTGCGCATGTGATTGGAGAGGAGATGGGTGATTGGAGATTGCGACCCAGTTAAGTCTTGGGGTGAAGTTGTGTGTTTCATTAGGTAATGGGGGCTGGTGTTGGAACTGGAGATCTCCTACTGTAGCAAAACAGTGATGTCCAGAATGATGTCCCTTTCACAGTTGTCTGGGTAATGGAGCAATATAGTTTATGCCTTGTCACTGTCATCATCGACATTAAATATGGCACAATGCCCGAATCCCTCAATTGTAGCCGGGCAGTGAAACATGTCCTTTCCTTTTCGTCATGATCATAACTACTGCCATCTTTTAAACATATAGCCTACATAAGATGTAGTTGAGGGTAGAGGGCGACCGATTAATCGGCATGGCCGATTTAATTGGGGCCGATTTCAAGTTATCATAACAATCGGTAATCGTCATATTTGGACGCCGATTTTGGACAATGACATTGCAATCCACAAGGAAACTGAGTGGCAGGCTGACCACCTGTTACGCGTGTGCAGCAAGGAGCCAAGGTAAGTTGCTAGCTAGCATTAAACTTATCTTATAAAAAACAATCAATCTTCACAATCACTAGTTAACTACACATGGTTGATGATATTACTAGGTTAATAACGTGCTTGTTCTGCGCTGCATATAATCAATGCAGTGACGGGTGATGATTTAACAAAAGCTCATTGCCGAAAAAAGCACAATCTTTGCACAAATGTACCTAACCATAAGCATCAACGCCTTTCTTAAAATCAATACACAGAAGTATATATTTTAAAACCTGCATATTTAGTTTAAATAAATTCACGTTAGCAGGCAATTTTAACTAGGGAAATTGTGTCACTTCTCTTGCTTTCAGTGCAAGCAGAGGCAGGGTATATGCAACAGTTTGGGCCGCCTGGCTCGTTGCGAACTAATTTGCCAGAATTTTACATAATTATGACATAACATTGAAGGTTGTGCAATGTAACAGCAATATTTAGACTTTGCCACCCGTTCGATAAAATACGTAACGGTTCTGTATTTTACTGAAAGAGTAAACATTTTGTTTTCGAAATGATAGTTTCTGGATTTGACCATATTAATGACCAAAGGCTCGTATTTCGGTGTTTATTATATTATAATTAAGTCTGATTTGATATTTCATAGAGCAGTCTGACTGAGCGGTGGTAGGCAGCAGCAGGCTCGTAAGCATTTATTCAAACTTTACTGCGTTTGCCAGCAGCTCTTAGCAATGTTGAAGGCACAGCGCTGTTTATGACTTCAAGTCTACTCCTGAGATTAGGCTGGCAATACTAAAGTGCAAATTAAAACATCCAATAGTCAAAGGTATATGAAATACAAATGGTATAGAGAGAAATAGTCGACGCGTCATAATTTCTATAATAACTACAACCAAAAACCTCTTACCTGGGAATATTGAAGAACTGGGAATATTGACCCACCAGCTTTCATATGTTCTGAGCAAGGAACTTAAACGTTAGCTTTTTTACATGACATTATATTGCACTTTTACTTTCTTCTCCAACACTGTGTTTTTGCATTATTTGAACCACATTAGTTTCATTATTTATTTGAGACTAAATAGATTTTATTTATGTATTATATTAAGTTAAAATAAGTGTTAATTGTTCATTCAGTATTGTTGTAATTGTCAATATTACAAATATATCGTCCTCGGTATCATTCATTAATCAGTCAACCTCTAGTTGAGGGTGTATCACTTTAAATGGCACCATGACAAGTCCTAGATCATCACCCCCACAACTTCACTTCTCAGCTTATTTAGCGCCCGAGCAGTCGGCACCAACCTCACAAGAACCAATCACATGCATTATCGTTTTCCGGTCTGATTTACAGTCTGCTTTCCTACCAGGTAGACAGAAATGCCGTGAAGTGGAGTGCACACTGAGCATGCGTCCCAAATGGCACCCAATTCCCTATATAGTGCACTACTTTTAGCCAGAGACCTATGGGCCCTGGTCAAAAGTAGTGCACTCTATAGGGAATGGGGTGCCATTTGGGATGTACCCTGAGGCCTCCTCTCTCTGTTCCTGATCAACTGGTTCAGCAGTGGAACATGTCAGCTATTAACAGAACATAACAGAATCTCATGTAATATTTATGTGGGATTTGAAAATATTACAATGTTTACTTTGAGGCGGGCTAGATTGATAGTAGGCGGAGGTTTTGTGGGAATAATGTAATAATGACTGGTTTGTTTTATTATAGTTAATTGGGTTTAGATGACCATTTTTTAAAATATATTTTCATATACTATATAACTAACATCTTAATTTGATCACAATGCAGAACATTTAAAACGTGTGTATTTGAGGTTTAAAAAGGCTTCTGGAGTTTAATTTCCACTTTGAAATGTTTATTTTCTCTCATGAAAAAATGTATCAATCCCTGCAAACATGTCCATTTAATTATAATCGACATAATAATTCACATTTCCTGTTGCTACAGGGTTATTTTTCTGCTGTAGCAAACCGCCGACCCCTCCCACCCTCTACACCCTCCGTTTGAGAGACTTCCCTCTGGCCGGCGCCCATGGCCAAGAAGAACGTGTTCTAACATTTATTGGTTCCTTGTGTTCCTCAATTGTGTCAGTATATGTCCTTATTTATCCAGTGCAGTTTGGGACAGCGGTTAGTTGTGAGTGAATGTATCAAATGTCCTCTTGTGTTTTTAGTGTATGCAATGTGATGGACTGACTTGTTTAAATGTGTATGAAATGAGACTGTATGTGATCCTTTTAATGGAAGGGGATGCCAAAGAACAACAACATCCAACCTGGATGGATGGACAAAGTTTTATTCTATTCTAAATCAAGATCCTACATCTGTAGGCCAATCTACATTCTACAGTGCATATCTAACCAAAACATCTGTAGGCCAATCAATCTACATTCTACAGTGCATATCTAACCAAAACATCTGTAGGCCAATCAATCTACATTCTACAGTGCATATCTAACCAAAACATCTGTAGGTTAATCTACATTCTACAGTGCATATCTAACCAAAACATCTGTAGGCCAATCTACATTCTACAGTGCATATCTAACCAAAACATCTGTAGGTTAATCTACATTCTACAGTGCATATCTAACCAAAACATCTGTAGGCCAATCTACATTCTACAGTGCATATCTAACCAAAACATCTGTAGGCCAATCTACATTCTACAGTGCATATCTAACCAAAACATCTGTAGGCCAATCTACATTCTACAGTGCATATCTAACCAAAACATCTGTAGGTTCATCTACATTCTACAGTGCATATCTAACCAAAACATCTGTAGGTTAATCTACATTCTACAGTGCATATCTAACCAAAACATCTGTAGGTTAATCTACATTCTACAGTGCATATCTAACCAAAACATCTGTAGGTTAATCTACATTCTACAGTGCATATCTAACCAAAACATCTGTAGGTTCATCTACATTCTACAGTGCATATCTAACCAAAACATCTGTAGGTTAATCTACATTCTACAGTGCATATCTAACCAAAACATCTGTAGGTTCATCTACATTCTACAGTGCATATCTAACCAAAACATCTGTAGGTTAATCTACATTCTACAGTGCGTATCTAACCAAAACATCTGTAGGTTAATCTACATTCTACAGTGCATATCTAACCAAAACATCTGTAGGTTCATCTACATTCTACAGTGCATATCTAACCAAAAACATCTGTAGGCCAATCTACATTCTACAGTGCGTTTCTAACCAAAACATTTGTAGGCCAATCTACATTCTACAGTGCGTTTCTAACCAAAACATCTATAGGCCAATCTCCATTCTACAGTATCTAAACAAAAGGTAGCATTGAGTTGAGCTGGATACACATCATATGACCATTGAATGATTTCTGTGAATCACTTCAACCCTCCGAACACACACACACACACACACACACACTGTAATGTGGCTTGGACGTCACACACACACACACACACACACACACTGGTCTGTACATGGAGTAGAGTAGATAGCTAGTGTAGTACCTCTGAGAATAGGATCTGTAATGTGTCCCCTGCCTGTTGTTGCACATGTGGAGCTGCCAACATTGTTCGCTGGACGCTGACAGCTGTATGTACTTATCAAGAATAAACACAGATCCTGGACGCATTCGCATGGGAAGAGGAAGAGAAGACAAGGCAGCCGGGAGAGACTCAAGCCTGTTGTCCACCTACATGTTAATGTCAATGGAGCAGTGTGTTGTGTCCCAAAGGCTGTGTTTTTAGAATACACTTCGGTTTTAGCCTCCCGATTATCTGCTTTATCTTCCAGCTCTCTGGGGGCCGGCCTGCTCTGTGTCTGGCAGTAGTGCTAGGGGAAGTACAGATGAGGAGTGTCTGCATGGTTGACAATCCTGGGCTGGTCCCACTGGCCTGTGTGCGTGGGCCTTCTGATGCAGCTCCAGGGTGGGGCTAGTGGACTGTCTGAATGGTCCTCCAGGGTGGGGCTTGAGGACTGTCTGAATGGTCCTCCAGGGTGGGGCTGGTGGACTGTCTGAATGGTCCTCCAGGGTGGGGCTTGAGGACTGTCTGAATGGTCCTCCAGGGTGGGGCTGGTGGACTGTCTAAATGGTCCTCCAGGGTGGGGCTTGAGGACTGTCTGAATGGTCCTCCAGGGTGGGGCTGGTGGACTGTCTGAATGGTCCTCCAGCGTGGGGCTTGAGGACTGTCTGAATGGTCCTCCAGGGTGGGGCTGGTGGACTGTCTGAATGGTCCTCCAGGGTGGGGCTTGAGGACTGTCTGAATGGTCCTCCAGGGTGGGGCTGGTGGACTGTCTGAATGGTCCTCCAGGGTGGGGCTGGTGGACTGTCTGAATGGTCCTCCAGGGTGGGGCTTGAGGACTGTCTGAATCGTCCTCCAGGGTGGGGCTGGTGGACTGTCTGAATGGTCCTCCAGGGTGGGGCTGGTGGACTGTCTGAATGGTCCTCCAGGGTGGGGCTTGAGGACTGTCTGAATGGTCCTCCAGGGTGGGGCTCTCATCGCCAGCCTCCCACTCATCTAAGAGTTATTAGTACTGTAGGTTTTATCACAAAATCTGTGAGTCTATAGGACACTCAGCATGGCCACATGGTTAATACCAACAGACCACATTGTATCACTGCACTAAGTTAGGCTAAGTCAGCACAGCGAATGAGACTCAATGGATGATTTGGCCTCTGTGTGAACCAGGAAGATGACTCTGTAAGGTAACAGCTGAAGCGCGTCGCCTGAAATGCATTTAAACATGACTTAATGCACCACTTCAACTCCACTCTGAAGTGTTAGACCTTTTGGTAGTCGGAGAAAGCAGCATGCTTGTCATGCTTGGTATGCCGGTGACTCATCAGCAGAGTGTGTGTGAAAGGGAAAGGGGGATACCTAGTCAATTGTACAACTGAATGCATTCACCTGAACTGTGTGTAACTTGTGTTTAGTGTGTGTGTGTGTGTCAGTCCTCTTGTCTGTATAAGTGGGAAGAAGTCACCCAGTCAAAGAGATGGGGAAGTAAACAAGGTTAGAAGATTAGCACATTGCTTTTCCCCTCAGAGCCTAGATGTCTCCCACTCTCTCTCATTTGCTTTGCATGGGAAATGGAGTGTCATTGGTTTTACATAGCAGCTGAAATCTCAGGTTTTGTGTCATTGAAGCAGGTGTCAGAATCCTCACCTAGACGCGATCCTTCACACGTCCCCTGTTAAACCTCACAGATCCCCCACGACTGTCATTTTATTCTTACCGTGTGTGCGTGTTGAGGTGCAAGGGGTAACTCGATAAGCTAATCCTACCCCCATTTAATTTGCGCCGCCCAAGGAACCTCATGCAGAGTGGCTAGATGCGTTACCGTGAGAGCAAAGTGTCTGTCCCATAACATAAAACTCACGTCGTGACACTCGAGGCCGTTTACCTTTGTACACACTGGACTCTAACACATCTTTATTCGCTAACTTCATCATGACACGTAGTGCGTCAAAACAACACATTAACACACCCAACAGCTGCTTCTGTCACCTGGCTCGAAGCTACCATAGACAAGTGATTCCACCATGTTAAATACCATTTCGTACAGTTACAACACAGACAATCAGGCCTTTTTCATATCAGTCTGTTGGTGAACCCAGTCCCCTGTACTGCACACAGTTTCTTTAAGTGTTCCTTAAATATAAAAGGGCTCTGGGTGGCTGGCCTGGTGCCAGCTTGGGTTGCCTGCCTGGGGCTTTTCCTCTCAATGACTCTGCCTTGTGATCAACCAGCCAATATTGTATACTTCCCTTCCCCTCAATTTGATTTGACCCTCTTTTCAATTCCTGCTGCTACTCCGCAAGGTCAATACCAGACACATTCATAAAGACAGTCACGTGTGGAGTTGACTTTTGGGATGATTACATTTGACATGCATTCGATAATGCGATCATTGTGAATACTCTGATTTTAATATAATAGTTTGATTAAAATGTTGACATGCTTTGCAAGAAGAAAGGTTTCCCTTCTAATTGAGAGAACGGTTCAGAATGTTAGGGATCGATGACAGGAAGCCATCTAAATATATGCACATTCCCCTCCATTTCTGCACCAATTGGTAGATTTAAAAAGACTCTGATCTTGTAGATAATTTTGTATTTGTGATTTGTAAAAAAAACTGGTTTGGAGAACATTGACGCACAAAATATATTGTGTAGTTGACTTTTGAGTCATCTCAATGAGATGTAGGCTATGTCCTCTCATTGGGTATATTTGTACATTTATTTTGATAATATGATCGTTGTGAATACTCTGATTTAATAATAGTTTGATTCAAATGTTTACATGCTTTGCAAGAAGACTGATTTCCCTTACAATCTGGTTGACATGGACAGCTGATACTCTCATCAGGCTACTTGCAGGAAAACGCCATTCAAAACAAACGTTCCATCACAGTGATCATATATATTCAGATACACAAAGTTTGTGTATCTTCAAAATGGTTCATTCTTAACGATTTCCCCGAACTCACTTCACTAGCGCCAAAGAGGGAGGCTCACGCTGGTCACGCACAGCTAAAATGTCCTAATAATTAGAAACATTGGTCAAAAATCGAGGTGTTTTAGTCAGTTTATCCTATCTGACCCGATAAAAGGCCCAGTGCCGCCAAAAAACGTGATTTTCCTGTGTTATATATATTTCCACATTATGCGGTTGGAATAATACTGTAATGAAGTTTGCTTGACCACCTGAGAGAGGGAGCAAGTACTGGATTGAGCAGAGTAGCGTGAGGCTGCCACCCCCTTTGTCTGACCGGTATGGTCTGGCGGCGGAGGTTAGGACACACAAAAACTCATCACAGATATAGCTAACATTGAACTTTTATTAAATACACCATTTCATAACACGACGTGCATGAAATGCTAGGTGACCTACTAAATTCCTGAAGTCTCTGTAACCCAATCAGGAGGGCTGCAATGACCTGAAGGTGTAAGGCACACAGGCTATTAAGTGTGCTAACGTGCTATGAAGTTACACTACATACACACACACACACACACACACACACACACACACTAGTGAGATATACAGTACCAGTCAAAAGTTGACACACCTACTAATTCGAGGGTTTTTCTTTATTTGTACTATTTTCTACATTACAGAATGGTGAAGACATCAAAACTATGAAATAACACATATGGAATCATGTAATAAGCAAAAAAAAGTGTGTTATATTTTAGATTCTTCAAAGTAGCCACCCTTTGCCTTGATGATAGCTTTGCACACACTTGACATTCTC